>NC_056483.1:20337751-20637751 GCF_008729295.1 Plectropomus leopardus
CAATGAAACTGCCCACATTTGTTCAGATGGGTGTCTTGGTGGGAACTCCCCTATTGCAGATATTGCTACTGTCCAGACTCCGAATGACATCACCAGCGAAAGATTGATAGTGGCCGTGTCGGGGATATTTTAGCTTCACTTAAGCATAGCGTGGCAAGCATGGGGGCGTATTGTTGATCTCTATATACAGTCTATGATCCAGCATGATCCAGGTCTGCTCTAAAATTCAATTACTTCTTCCTTTGCCATGCTCCACACTTCCTCGTGTTCCATAAGTTTCGTGAAAATTGGGTTATTTTTTTTTTTTTTTTTGCCAACAGATAAACAAACACATTGAAGTGAAAACATAATCTCCTTAGCAGAGGTAACACTCCTTTTAGGAATACACACCATAGGATTACAATATACAATACAATACAAAATAAAATTATCTTAAAACTAGATTCCTACTGCGTTTCTGTAAGACACGTGTACAACCTTAGGAGCCAGTTTAGTTGATTGTGCAGTTGTGCAAACTTATAAAATTAATAAAATTACCAAAATTGATTGCCATACAGTTAAACTGGGCTGTTCGGGTTCAGATCTGGAGGCAGAGGACGCCCCCTTTTCCTGTTTGTTATGCGGCCCTGGTAACTGCTGGCCTTGAAGTGACCATAAAAAATAACAGCAACATTCCCAGTTCAAGTTTGATCAGCGACCTTTGCTGCATGCTATTCCTCCTCTTTCTCCTTTCATTTCCTGTCACCTCCACCATCCACTGTTGAAATAAAGGCAATAATACCCAAATAATTACTTGAAAAAGCAAACTTTAAAGCTGTCTTTTGTCTGGTTCATGTGAGGATATGTTGGCCCCACCTTGACCTGTTTACCAGATAAAGGCCTCTAAAATACCCTTGAGCTGGCAAAATCCGTTCTGCTAGACTGCTAGCGTTGCCTCCGCTCCCCCTTCTGCACGCCCGGAGATAGCAGCTGGTTCTACTCTTTCAGGACGTTCAGTCCGCTTAAATAAAAACACAGATCTTCCCTCTCTTTCTCTTCTCCTCCCTTCACCTCCTTGCTCCTCTGTCTCCCTCGCTTCATCTCTTACAGCGTAATTATTATTTTGAAAGTGCGGTCTGAGAGGCTGTCCACGTTTGGCGCTGCCTCCCTCGGTAATGTTCGCGGAGCTCTAATACAATTTGACTTTTGCTTTATAACCTCTCCAGGAAGACATCAGGGGCCCTTTGTTCTTTCGCTCTCCTGCCTCGGGGTGAAGGGAGAGCTGAGGTAGGAGCCGAGAACAGGAGAGAAGAGAGAGTGGGCAAGATGTAATAAGGAGGAAGGAGTGAGTGGTCTGCCTTTTTTTTGAAAAGGGAGTGAAGAAGAACACGTGGATGAAAAGACTGAGATGAAGATAGATGTTGAGTGGAGGATGGAAATGGAAAAGCTGGGGACGAGAAGGCAGAGTGAGAACAGACGGAGAGGGCGACTTGTTAAGTGTGGTGAGAGGTGGATGAGGGAAGAGGCTGGTCCGCTGTCCTCCCATCATTAGAGAGGAGGTGCTGCTTGAGACCTTTATGTTGGTGCAGCTCCAGTGTTGGCGCCGCCAGGCCAATCAGAAAAAGAAAGAGAGCAAGAGAGGAATATTGCTCATTGGAAATAATGAGACATCCTTTTGAAAGACACGGAGAGAAAAAAAAAGACTTCCCTGTGAACAGACAAATGCAATTTAGAGAAGACTTTGCCTGGAGACATCTCTGTTGTTCATCACTTCATTTATTTTGAGCACAGAGCAGTACACCTCTGTCACTGTTTGTATAGTCTTGGTTATCCTTTTGTTATTCTACAGTAATCCAATTAAAGTAATTTTAAACTTAACTATAATTTCTTCCTTTTTTGTATCTGTATTGCAGTAGTGGTATAATAGCAATCATATTAATATCATACTCTGCCATTGCATACTTTTTTGTGTAATAAAGATAGAATTTTAATCTTGTGACCCCTCAACAGAAACCAATTATTTACTTATGATCCAATCGGTCAAATGTCTTCAAGAAACTCGAACAAGTCTGGTTGCCTACGATTTAGCACCCAGAACTACTCAGGCCATTCCTATTCTGAAGTTGTCAAATACAGCTGCTTTTACAGTTTCAGTATAAAATCCAGATGCCAAAAGCCACCTTTCACGTTTCCTAGATGGCATCAGCTGAGAATGCAGCTAAACAAACCTGTTCGCAGCATTATTTCAAACTGGCAGATGCCCGTACAGCACTTGCAGCATATATGCGGCTGGACGGCATCACTTGAGAACGAGGCCAAATGGAACCTATCGTGTCTGCACGATACCCAGCAAGACAGTGTCAGGTTGAAACACAGAATTACATAATATAAGGAGCACAAGGTAGCCTATGGGATGGGCAGGAGGGATGGTGGATTGGTACAACAAATCCCGGACTTTTTCAAGTGTTTGCTTCCCCTCTGAATGTGATGTTTTTACTGCATCTTACCATGTGCCTCCTTCCACTTATCCTAACCATCCACACCAGCATGTGCTCTGTTGATGTTCCAGCGTTGATTGCCATGCGCTTTTGTTGCAGTGTAATCCCACCATGTGCTTGTGTGACATCACGGCAGCAGCATCCTGGAACGTAAATAGCAGACAAAGAAAGATACCTTCAGTGCAAAATGTAGATACAGAAGTGCACTGCAAAGTGGCAATATGTGACAACTTACTATGACCTGTATGACTGAGAACCTTCACCAACATATTTATTATGACCAGTTGCAAGTTTTTTCTCTACAAATTGTAAGCTGTCCAATAAAATCGAATCGTATTCCTTTTCTTAAGGAATATTTTAGAACAAGGGTTTTGCAACCTTTTGGACTTAAGGTCCACTTGTACTTGCCAAAAAATTGCCATGGACCACTCTCGGGAGAGGGCCTGGCCCTGGATAAGCAGATGAAAATGGATGGATGATCCTTTACCTAACGATAACTAAGGAGATGTTATGCCTAAACCCAACTGCTTGTGCACCACAGCCTTGTTGAAACATTTCCGCAACATAATAACATACAAATGTAACATATCCGTGGTTTGCAGGAATGTACACTACCAACATTTATTCTGGCGATTGGGTTGGTTTGAGACCGCTGATCTAGAGCATGTTTTTGTCTGATGGAGAAAGTAAAAAAAAAGAGTAGTTTTAAATGGGGGACAAAAACATCAATATGACGCCCATTTGTGTCAAATATGAATGTTCAGGTTTCGAAGTCACTCTGAATCCTTAACTTGAGTTGCACCACGCTGATTTCCATAACATGCCTGACCTTCACTTGGCCTTTCTCCCATGCGCCTCAGCCAACCCCATACTGTGATTAAAAGACAGCCACAGCAGGAATATATGGTGTGTTTAGCATCAGCTGGCTGCCAGGGTGGCCTGCAGTGGCGTTGTACATGACTGACGGCTATCAATAGTCTTTGGTTGACCCATGAGTCATTTATTGAAAGAATGAAACTGACCGTAGATATAAAATATCATGTTTGCTTAACTTCTGTGCTGCTGACCGTGTTACTGCACAGGAAGAGCGTATTACAGGAAAATGAAGAAATGTATTGGCAAATGGTAGAAAGCACTGAACTCTAAAATAGCGTAGTGTAATTAATCAGAGTCAAATATGTACTGATGAAAGTCCGCTGCGTGAGACATTTGTTTCGTTTGAGCTCATGCCAAGGAGTTGCAGATTTCAAGATGATATTTTCTTCATTCACTCGTTTGTATTTTTCACTCAAGTTGTTGCCAGCTGTATCAGTAGATAAAACTTTGGGCACTATTTATACATGAAACCATATTTTAGGACTATTAAAAGCCTTGTATGACTCAATATTTTGGATAACACATCCTGTTTCAGGCAACAGTCTGGTTGAGTCACTGCAGAAGCAGGACAGTATATAATCCAACAAGCATAGCTTGAGCATCAGGTCATCACTATCACTTGCCTTTTGTTCCCAAACAGTAGCCTTTCCAGCGCTCAAAGTTAAGGACAGCTGCACTCAGGGAGTATCCCACTAGCCACTTTGAAGCTTAAAATTTTTGGAAATACAATATGTTTCTGTACAAGGTTTCAACAACCCACGGAAAGGCAGTCAAAGTCAGCACTGTTCCAATGTTAACAATGTAGTCTAATCACAAAGCTCCGAGGACTAATCAGTCTGTCTGTGGCCTGCGTGTGAGCTCCGCTGCTGGTGAGGGGGGGATGGATATTGGGTTCGGCCTCGCGGCAGGAGCCTCTCTGGAGGGCTGCAGAGCGGTCAGAGTGCCAGGCAGCCAGACTTTGGACTGTGGGCATTTCCTCCTTTTCAGATGGCTTCAGTTAAAGGGGCGCTCCATTCTCTCAACCTCTGGCTGGCTGTGCACCAGCCCCTGTGGAGCATCACTCATTAGGGCCTGTTGTCTGCAGCCAAAACCTCAACTGCTCCCTAAGCCGCTGCAGCACCACTCCCCACCATCAACACCTGCTAACACATGACACACAGGCTCCGGCTGACTGCTGGGAAGAACTCCCTTCTGCTCTGCCGCCTCTGGATTGCAACTAACAAGGCCCTAAGCATCTCTTTCTTTTCCTGACGCCTTACTTGTCTGATGCCCCTTTCGACTGCCATTTCTCTTTGACCTCATGCTGCGTTTCCTCAAAAACACCTCAGAGTTCTGAAAGTCATCACACTTGAGTCTAAAACTAACTGTTATTAGTTGGCAAAGGTGATTGGTTTTATGGGTTGTTTGTCTTAGGGCCCTGTCGCATGGTTTCTTTCATGTGAGTCACAGTCGCTTTGACAGTTTAACGTGTTGTGTGGAACAGATCTGTCCTCCGTCCTCCAGGTCTGGTAGTCCAGTCTCCTGTCTGCTCAACACATAATATATTGGCAAAGCCATATGCCCGGGTCCTCACAGGACCTATGGCTCTTTATTGGAAATTACGTCACCTCATAAAGGGACGTGACCCATTACAAAATCACGCTGCTTCTTGTTATTCTTCCTTTGCAAAGAAGAGAGTCTCTTCCCCTACTTCCATTTGGTCCCTTTTAACTCTCACAGCCTTGATTTTGTTTGTTTTTTATCCTTCCCTTGAATCACGTGAGTTCCCATCATGGGCAGGCAGGCCATCAAGGCTGGGCAAGTCCTTGATTAAAAACAGCTCACTGAGAGCAGCCACTCCGTGTTCTTCTTCCTACCTAGTTTTCCAAAAAAAGGGATGACAACGTGTCAAAACATGGCGTGTGGAGTGTGTAGGTTAAGGGGCCTTGGCTTTTAGGCTCTGGGAACACACTGGGCGCTACATCTGTGATTGTCATGATCAGAGTTTGGCCCTGTCAGCCCTGCAAGGTGTTGATACAGAAATGCCAAGAGCTCCTAACATGTCACCATGTTTCCCCGAACATGGCAATAACATTGCCATGTCTACATGTCTGTTACAAGGTCTCAGCAAGTGGCTAAAACCCACATCAACGAAAAGCTATAATCTATCAGCCTCTTGGGTTTCATGGGAGCGCTTATTACACTCATGAACACGGTTCGTTAAATGTCCCTCTGTTTTTCTAAATGCAGAGATTCATAATGTGATGATATGAAGCCTTGTGGAACTACAGCATGTGAAACAAACTTATGTGTTCACATTGCTATGGGGAATCCAAAATTTTCCTCCTATTACCTCACACACGACCACAAGACCACACATGAATTTCATGTTATATTTGGCAAACGAGGCTATTGTGCAAAAGCCATAAAGGCTGCACACCTGCACAGGGACCAAATATTAGATACAGAATGACACACAAAAAATATATAACTAATAGGCAGTCATTTGCATGGGATGAAATATAGGTGATATGACATTGTTCGGTCATAACTCACTTTAGAAGAGTGAAAGTCTCAATATGTTACAATAAGGGAATAATTGTCAACTGCAGGTGCAGGTAGTTAGGTTTTATTTGTCCAGTTTTTGTGATATCTGCTACAACATGTTCTGTCCATTATTGAGAGAAAAAAAAGCCAGAAAGAGGCAGTGCTAGAAACTTATTGACCACTCAAAGAGCTTGTTGGTGAACTTCTATAGCTGCTAATATAATAATAGCTGGGGAGCCATTAGTGTTAGCCAGCCAAGCATGGACATTTCAGGCTTTTTTTGGACTGGAGGACATAATCATCTAATCTTGGCATTCTAAATGTTGGTGTGATGTAGCCTCAAGGGGCCACTTTTTTATGGAAAGAGATGCCAAATTCACTTTTTTTCATCAATGTTGAAATCAACACATACAAAATTCCATTCACCGCTCAGACACGGAAATGCCAAAAAAATCTAATGAAAAATAGCTGACAGTGGTGAGGTCATCGCAGGCATGGTTATGACATATTCAATAGTCAATCTTTCACTCAAACACAAAAAAAACATACTCAGTGATCTCCCTTGATCTTGCTGTAGTCTTTTTCAGTTTCAGAAGGTCCGTCATGGAGAAATGAGAGTCTCAGGTATCTTAAAGGTCCTGCGCTCAGTCCCTGTGGTGTAGCTGCCGCCACATAGAGGTAACTCTAGCGGACTCAATATTAATGACCAGTGACCAGGGCCTCCTTGTAATCCACTTACCGTCATTACACAGGGTCAGCATGGCTACTGCTGCTGGGCTCTCATACCCCAGCTGGACGCACTGCTACATTCCATTTGAGTGGTGTATGGTTGGAAGATGGAGAAACACTGTTTTGCTACTTACATTTGCATGTATTGGGTTTTACAAAGTTGCAGGACGTCTTCGAATGACAGTGCCGCTGGAAACCTGTAAGGATAATACAGACTATTAAAAGAATGCTTCAATGCAATGAAAACAGACACATTTGTAAAGCAGGTGATATATATATTTTTTTTCTCCCTCACTCTACCTAAAGGGAAATCATGGCAGTATTGAGACTAATTTGTAGCACACCAAGGAAGGTCCTGACCTCCAGAGTGCTCAAACTTTAAAGATGACAGTTCAGAGTCTGTGTAATTAAAACTGCTTCGATAGAGGCCAACAAGACTCAGGGGAAGGCCACAGAGAAAGTTTAAGAAAATACAGGTGGACAGCTCTAAACTCCCCTAACATAGTCAGTGCCTTTGTGCAACCTCGGCCCCTGTACCCTGCTTTTGCTCCACATGTGTCAGAGGAATTTTCAGCGCAGAGGACCCTCCAGATGAACTTTTACCCCTCGGTCTTATTTTCAAACGCACACACAGAGACAAGTTAACCTGCGCAGCCCCAGCAAGCAGTGTATATACACGCCACCCTGCATTAATGACCAATCGTCCTATGGCTATTAGACCAAGCGTGTTGTTATGATTTCTACTCATTCTCATCAGGGTGAAAAGGCATTCTCAGGCCAAGGAAGAATGAAGGGCATCCCCTGTTCGCTCCTCGCTCCCCACCCTCCGGTTCTTTAAGTCCTGTAATTGAGAAATACAGCTCAAGGTAACATGCCCTGAAGACCTTTGCCTACAGACATGAGGTAATGGTGGGGCTAATTAGGCTGAGGAGACAGGGTGGGCGGAAGCTCCTGGCCTAAAGCCCCATTAGTCTACAGAACAGTCTGCCTATGGTCAAGGGCATTTACCCGGGGATGAGGAAAACAGAGCGGCATCACTGCCTGGCTCCTACGGCAAAGCCATGGTGATGGACTGAGTCACCACATGAAAGGCTGGGCAAAGGCAGAACAGCGGAACGCCGGAGGAAGAGAAGCGAGAGACTCCGAAAGAAAGGCTCATTCAGGACTTATGAAAAAGATGAGAAATCTCAGCAGGAGCCTGAGTCCCCCTTCCTTCCTCACCCTGCCTACCCTCTTCTGATGCTCAAGACAATTTGTCTCGTTGCACATGCAGGACTTATCACATTGAGCCCCTGTTCAGGATATTGGCTCTGACGCTGTAATTTTAACACAGTAAATCAAAATGATTGCAGCATATATCGTAATGCGAGACATAGACGTTTCGCCTTAATGGTTTCCGAAATGCTTCAGGGGGGCGTAGCAGGAACCCCTGTGACATGTCACTGGGCCCAGGACAGGATGGGCTTTTTGACTTTTCCACAGCTTAATCCCCCTTGTTCGCCAGCTCAGCCCACTCCTGCATCTGCCCTGCATGTCTGGCTCTGGCCCCAAAACTCCCAGACAATGGGTTCAGTTAATGCACAGATTTATGGACATGAAAATAAATACATCAAAAGGGCAAGAAATAGAGCAATTCATGAGACCTTACTGCTACATTAATCTCCGGAATCTGAGATAAAAGCCAAACTTCACTTCCTATAAATCCTCAGATTCCTAACTGTTAAACTATTATAGTCGTCGGAACGATACTGGGATAGACGGAGAGCAGGTCTTTGATTTGGTGAGCACCAGTGTTCATGTCTGAGCTGGAGAAGCCATCGCTTGGCCTTTACTCACACGGCAGCTCACAACTCAAGAACTGACGGAGAAAGATGAATAGAGAGGACGAGGGATTTGTTATCTTAAATCAGTCAGGGGCCGCCGGCAGACTTTTATACAACTATATGAAGATTTATGAGAGCGTCTCTCTTTTTGCTACTACTAACTGTAGGGCAATGCCATTTACTGTTCCGTTTTATTCATCTTATACACAGACCCAAATGTACACACATAGTACTTCTCAGCATTACATCATAACTCAGCTAAAGTACCTTGGCATATGTGGCTGATTCCTCTCGTTATCCATGTCAGGAGGAAACCTAATCTGTGAACACGTGTTCCTGTCGTCCTCAGACGAAAGCCGATAAAGCACAGCATCCGGGATCCTATCCGGGGTAGGCTGATGACATGTCAAGGAACCAAGAAGCAAAACAGTACGTCTGTCAATACCTCTGATGACGCTGAATCAGGCGCTCATCATTTGTTACAGAAAGAGGTCTTGGGAGTTCGGGAAGTGTTACTCCCTTCTTGGGCAGTCTGAGAGCTATCAAAACAAAGCTCGACACCTATGACACCTCAAGTCGGTTGGACTCAAATAAACACAGAAACCCCACAGTTGATGAGATACTTGGTGAATAAAGACAAGATGGGTTGAACTGTGGAGATAAAATTACAAAGAACTAAAATACTGCAGTGAAAAGAGGTGGCACCATTGGCTCCTTAAAGTCTGACACTGGGACATCTTTTCTCATGATCCTTGGTAAAAAGGTCCAAAGCACTGGTCCACCTTTGGCATTACGAGGTGAGAGGAAATGGAGTCAGTTAGCACTCACTTAGAACCTTCGGAATGTCGATACCAGAATGTCCCTTTCCAAGCTTTCCTTCAACCGCCAAACTCCCCACGACAATGCAGGGTGGCGTTTGTCTTGTGTCAAAAAAGGATCATTGAGCTTGAAGGGGAAAAACTTTTCTCACCTACTCAGTCACTCAACCTGCCTTAGCTCAGACGGTATGATGGGACAGCGCCATGTTCCTGTTCGTCTCTCTGTCACTCTGTTATCCTAATTAAGAAGAAATAGAGAGTGAGAGACATGAAGAGAGAGCAAGACATGGAATAACTAGTTCCTCCCTTTGGCTTGAGTGAGTGTCATTACCTCCTCCTGACCTTCCCTGCCACAGCCTCCTCCTCCACATCACTTCGTACCTCTCTGCCTTGGCTGTAACCCCCACCCCAAACCCAACCCCCCCCCTGCTCCACACAGCCATCAAAGTGGACGCTGTGGAAAAGAGGAAATGTGAAGGTTAGGCAACCTGATTTGGACTGGAATTTTTTGGAACTTCATCAAGCCCATTGAATCCTCCAGTGGGTCGCTGGTTGGAGGCTGGGCTTCTCAAGAGCCCCCTTTTACCACCCCCGCCGACTCCCCCCTACCCCGTTCACAGAGCCACTGTTTTCAAAGGTCCAGTGACATCTGAGTTAGTAATTTGGCACACAGCTGGAGCAGGACACTAGGGTTTAATTGGGCTGCACTGCTCTGGTGGTTTCAGCAGTAACTGGATTCAGGCCCTCTCCTTCAATCTTGATCCAACAAATCTTCAGCGTCTCTTAGGAGCTCATACTCCATCTGGATGTAACAACTACAAATGTGTTTCTCTATGTGCATTTTTAACTTGCGCATGAAAAATGACTGGAAAATGCCAGAAATTCAGAAAAACTTGAAATATCACTTGATGGGGGTGGAAAAGTTGAGGTATCAATAACAGTAAAATGCAGACTTATAGAATTTATCATGATGTACATGAAGCATTTGACTTAAAACGCCCACTGATATTTCTGCTCCACATAAGAGAAGAAAAAACAGCAGCAGTTGAAAAGATGAGACTAATGTTCCTCAAATCGATACGAGAAACACACATGATAGGGACATAAATGTCACATTGTATGCATCGTTTAAATTTGAGGTTGGACACGTGGTCTTTTTATACATACATACATACATACATTAATAAACAACCCATTGCATGTCACAATCATATAAAAACAAGAAGAATATGCATCACTAACATACCTTACAGCTGTTTTAGCCTGAATAGGCATCCCGTCATGTTGGCATTTACCGATTTTGCTCTACGTTGACTTGGCTTAAGGCAAGTAATATGATGCTTGTTACAATAAAAATAGTTTCTGGATAGAAATAAAGAACAGAAGAGTTGGGTGAAAATACCCATCTCATTTGGTGTTTTGCCTTGCTATTTTTGCTGGAGGCTTTGGGACTGTGTCTCTTAGATACTTGTTGCAGTCTGGCACCTAGTTGCTCCCTTTTTATGAAGTCCCGACCTTTTCACAGCACTGTAGGGGTACATGCCTGTGGCCCAAACACAAAAAATGACCCGAACATTGAAACTAAGAAGAAAATAAAAAAATCAAGGCAGAGAGCAGAGTCTCCATAATCGAGAGGGATTACTTCTGCATGAGTCTATTGTTTTTTTAGGAAAATCCTGCATAGTACACCTTCCAGGTTGTTTTTCTGACTTTTCGTCTTCAGGACAGGTCAGACCGAAGAGACACAGGCCAACTGAGCAAGCAGGAAGCCAAATAACGATTTAAAATTCATTAATTTAATGCGATCGCAGGGTGGGGAGAAGCACTCAGGTATCGTCAAAATCAAATTCGGCTGTAACGGCCACAGCTGGTGATTGGCATTTACTCTCTCGCGCTGTCGTTTACAAGATGAAAGGTGTCAGCTCTGTTTACACAACTGTGCACTCTGGAGTGAACTTCTGTGGCGGCAGCTGAAAGATGTGGCTGGAATATTCTTCTGAAAACCGAACAAAGATAGATGTGAATGGCACTGGAAGGCACAAATCCCAGAAACACTGGAATATTTTTCTCATACCGTTTCACCTCACACATCACTGCACGCAGTGTTTGCCCAGTTGAATTACTCAACACCTTGGAAATAAGCGTAGTTGGATTTTCTTTAATATAAAATGTAGCAGTTATCAAGAATAATGTCAATTCATACAACAGCATCTCATTTACAGCAAGAAATTAAAAATATTTTCAGGAGAATGTACAAATCTGATTCTGATCAATACAATAGACGGCAGAGGGGTAAGATATGAAGAGGTGAGCAAGTAAAATAATATAAAAAAGGGAACTTAATGCAAAACTAACATGAATAAAAGACTAGAGAGAAAAGTTAGGAGGTAAAAAAGTCCCTTTAAAATGTGTGTTATCATTTCTTAGCATAAACGCTTATATTTTCCTTTTAAAATATGGACGCAGATCAAATATATAAATATTGTAGCTGGAAAAAATAAGAATAAAAAAAACATTAAGAAACTGGACAATGCAACCTGAGCTGGGCATAACGCTAGTGTATGAGAAAAAAAAAATCGTACAGTATTTAGGCCAATTTCTCAAAACACATGATTACAGGAAAAAAGATTTTTTGGGTTTTTTGCCAAGAGTTAAGAAAGAGGATCAATACCACTCTCATACTTGTATGTTCAGTGTGGACCCAGAATACGTCTGTTGTTCTCCAACCCACTTTAGATGAAACTATGCCCATTTCTGCATGACAAAAGCAAATGTCGAGACATCATTGCTCTATGATTGGCTGCAAGTCTACTGCTGGAGACATGGAAATATATTTGCAGCCACATTTCATTTGGAGCCACAAAACACATCTCAATAAACCTACTAGTACAAGATGAACCCTCCAATATGACGGTTATTTGAACTGCTACAATGCTAAATAGTGAATAAATAAGAGGCCAGACATTGCCACGATCCAGGCTGTAATCATACACGAGGATGTGATTTCTGTCATAAGTAATGTAAAATGTACCCAACAGGTCAAAACAAGCTAAACTTCACAATTTTTCACAGTTTTTGCTTAAGGATTGAGGGGTGAAGGAGGCTGGATGGGGATGTGTATTTTGGGAGGAGAAGTCATGTAGCTGATGGGTGGGTAACATAGCTGCTCTAGCAACAGCTAGAACACATTCCCACACTTTTCTATCAACAAATTTTCAAAACTTTTCCATAACTTTATTATAATATTTAACCCCATTTATGTGACTATTTAAAACTATGAGTAGGCCAGTGAAACCATACGACAACACATGTATACAATGTTAGGGAGAAACTACTTACATGTAACTAGTTACAATAAATAAACTACTGTAATCAGTTAAATTTACTAAGAAAAAATATGAAATAAAATTAAAGTTATCAAAATGTTGGTGATTACAAAGGGGTGACATATGGAAAAAAAATCTGTAAATAGTTTATATGTTGAATAAAACATTCAGTCTATTGCTTTACATCTTTTTGCCATGCAGTATTGCTTTCTTTTGGCATATTTATGGACAACGTGGGTCAGCAAAGCCAAATTTGACAAATTTGAGCGCAACATAATCTTCTACGGTCCTTTTGGCTTCATTGCCCTGTAAAACATTTTTTAGAAACGTTATCAAAAAGTAATCAATGTAATAAGTTACATTACTTTGATGACGTAAGTAAATAGTTATGTAACTTATTACATGCAAATAGTCATCTGCAACCCATTACATTTCAAAAGTAAACTTCCCAACACTGACCGTACAGTACCTCTAGGCATTTGCGGATAAGAAAACAGAAAGTGCATGCTAACTTTACTTGCTCATTAGATATCAACTTGCCGATATACTCACTGCCAGTAGACCAGACCAGCACATACGGGTGCTTTGCAAAACGTCAAGGCCATATCCCTTTTGGGGATCCTAAAGCTGTCAAAACAATTTGACATATGTGTAATAATTGTTCTGTTACTTTGCCAATGCTCCTTACATGTAGAGCGTTGGGTTACAATGCCCCTCAACCTCCTTTATGGGCCTCATGCTGAATCACGTTCTTAAACTTTCTCCTATATTTTCTCTTAAAATATAAGAGAACTCAACTCCAAATGCACCAAACTATCTTAACCATCCAAATTTGCTCTTACCCAGGTTTGCTCAATGATGAATCCCACTTGATCTTAAGTCACCTATTATCACAGGTAACGCCTCCTAAACACTAAGAGCACATAGCCAAGACTGGAGACATGACACTGAAAAGGTTGCAAGAAGAAGAACTTCTGCCGTAGTGAAATTGATACAATAAACTTGCAATAAACAATGTAAATGTGATGTTTGGGAAATGTACTGAATTATGAAAAGTATGCATGCAAAAGGTTTAAATATATGTCATATATCAGAATAATTAAAATCATTATAAGTAAACGCAGCAAGTCCTCATACATATAGTACATATGAGAGGCTGGAAAAATGATTATAAAAATAGTTGACAATTAATTTTCTAATTAACTTACAAATTGTTTTAGCTACACATATTCATTCATATGTTTTTTACGCAAAAATCCCAATTTGTAAAGTAGTAATCTAATAACGGTAGTGGAGCAAAAAGTACAATATTCCCCTGCTAAAGTGTAGTGGAGTAGAAGTGGAAATTGGCATAAGATTAAGATACTTAAGTACAGTACATGGGTAAATGTACTAAGTTACATTATAGCACTGGTCAGCGGATCGGCGCACAGTAACTGAGATTACAGTAATTGGGATCAATGCATCTTGTATAGTATCTATATAGTTTCTTTAGCCCTGAAATTTAATAATCCACTCATTGTAATTATTCTGAAACATTATCTACATTTGATTAAATGTTATCCATCGATTTCTTTTGAATGTTCCTCAAATATAAAACTTAATATAAAACAAGTTGTGGACTGTGACAGCGAGATGTTTTTCTTTTATCTTGGTACAAGTGCTACTACTTGTAAAATTTCCTCTTACTTAAAAGAAAATCAAAACTAAGAAAACATTGGTGAATCCCAAAATCAGTGGGTACAAACAAAATAAGAACAAATCATGGATAAGAGCAAAAATAAGAGAAAATTTGTTTGTATATACTTTCTTGCATGAGGCCCTATGTGTCTTATTTACATGTACAGTATGTGTTTGTTTGTTTACTAACAGTCACTGGCTCAAATCAAGTTGCTGCAGAACTTAAAGGGAAACTTTCAACCAGCTCTGTCACCAAAATGTGGGCAGTGTGTGCAAATTAACAGTGTTTGGCTTCCCCTTAGTCACCAGTACCAGGAGCTCCCTGCCCACCTGCAAACGTCTGGTACACCTACACCACACACACGCAATACGCACACACACACATGCACATACTCACACAGACCTCTGCTATACAAACTGCCCACACTGCATGACAGCTGGTTAAAAATCTGCAAGAATTCCCTTTAACTACCCATATCACTATTTTCCAAGCTATTGTTGCAGTCATATTTTGCAGAGATGAACCTTTAGTTGTGCACGCATGCACCAGATCAGCAAACTGGTAGCCTCTGGGCGGGGCATGAGGTGGAGGGACTGCTGGGTACATCCACAACTAGCTACAGTTTCTTTCAGTGGCGATGGCTTGCAGTATAGCAGCAGCCAATCATCAGGCCTTGACATCAAGCAACCCGCTTTCATCATGCAGAGGTGGTTTCTTATAAAGTGGGATTTAAAAAAAAACAACAGATGCAGCCAGGGCCAGAAGGTCATTAGCTTACCTTAGCATACAGACAAAGCATGAGTAAACAACTACTGTGCCTCTCCAAAATTAAAAAAGATGTCCACATTAAAAGTAATTCATCAGATATCTTGTTCGCCAACAGAAACATAACTTTAGAAGTGCTAGCTGGTTGTTTCCTCCCGTTTCCAGTCTTGAGGCTAAGCTAAGCTAAGTGCTTTTTGGCTCTAGGGTCCATAAACAGTATATAGACATGAACTTGGTATTGATCTTCTCATCTCATACTGCAAGAAAAAAAAAATAAGAGGGGAAACTATTGCTTTAAAATATGAAATGTTGCTTTTAACAGGGTTTCACTACATTAGCAGCAAAGAGCTAAGGAGCTACAGGGCTGTAGCATTTTTAATGATGAAAAAAACCAGCCAGGAATATTGCCTCGCTGCTTTGAAAATCAGTTAGAAGTTACAAAAGAAAAGCACTGAGTAAAATCAAGTAAGTCAGACTGGGAATATGAGACTTAAATTAGCAATAAATGTCCAATGCTCATAAAGTCAGGAGCGGCTACTTAGCATTTTCTCTGAGCTAAAGTCCTGGACGTGTGCTGTGGACTCTCTATTAGCAGCCTCGCTGAAGCTATTTTTTTTATGTGAATCAAAATAAAGACTCCACCCTAATAAAACACAATTGTGAACATTTTCTTCTAGCAGACAGCCGCAAGTGTCCAGCTCTGGGACGTTAAATGGCAAAGCTGTTATGCTGGGCACCTTCATGTGAAGAGTGGCCTTTTTTTTTTTCCGAAAAACGCTGCTAAATGGAACATATAACACCTAAATAAAATGGCTCTGTATGTGCTTTGTGGAGGGAAAACTAGACGAGGGCGATGGAATCAAAACACTTGAGTGAAAGACAAGACGCCTCGGGTGCACAAAGCTGTCAGAGAGGGGGCTACAGTCGAGATCGGGTTGCGTTAAAAAGTCGAGATATGTATACAAAACGGTACGCGAAAAAATAACTGGAGGATATTAGAAAATATATTAATTTCTCTTAAATAAAATTACACTTACTGCCCTTTCTTGTGAGTGTACCTGATCATGTTTTGTTTGGAAGCATTATAGAAGCACAGAAATAGTAAGACAGAAGGCAAATATGTTTTCTTTCCCCCCCTTTTTTCTCCCTCAGATGTTCTTTTACAGACGTATGCATGTAAGTTCTCCACCGTGAAGAAATATGTCAATCCCTTTGGTTTCTAATGGTCTAATGGTATAAACACACTAAAGACGGAGTCCTGCTTGGCGCGGATGTGCTGGCAGGACTGCTGGTGCTGTGACGGTCCAGGCTCGTTCCACATTCTGGCTTGGACCAAGGAGCGCTAAGTCCTTGCCATGGTTGTGTGGCCCAGACTGAGACGCAGATCGATGTCAAAGGCCCGTATTCTGGAGAGAAGCCCTTAGCCTCAGCACTGTCAGATCTGGTCAAACCTGGAGATCCACATCAAGACCACAGCTGAGGTCTAAATCCAACCTGATCTCATGCTTATTTTTAGCTCCGTGCAGCTCAGGTATGGCGACACAGCAGTCTGGCGCTGTCTTGTTTTATTCCCGTTATCCCCCGAACACCAGCCACAGCGGACATAAAAAGATAAAAAAAAAACAAAAAACCTTGCATATTTTTGTGAAAGCCCTTCCCTTTTTTTTCCTTTTGTGTGGATCTCAGGAGTGAGTCCAGCTGACTGGAACCCAGTGAGTATCCATCTCCACTTTCTTTAGCGCCAACCGCAGCTCGCCAAAGGCCGCCGAGAGGTCATCGTTGACTATGACCTTCTCAAACAGGTGGCCGTGTTGAGCCTCCATCGTCTGGGCAGTCCTCACCATTTCCTGGAAGTCTTCCTCCTGCAGTGACAACAGGGAGAAGAGGTGAAAAAGACACACAAAAAAAACTGCAGAAATGCACAAGCTAAAAGCAAAACAGTCCATTTGAGGCGGCCAAGAGAAGTAAACAAGAAATAAATTCACGTACTGTAAACACAAATTACACGGCCATGAACGCACAAATAAACATAATGTGTCCCGTACGGAGCCCGTTATAACCTCGCTGAGACATGGTACCCACACATGAACCCTGGCACAGACCGCGCACTAAAACCTCCCCATGCAACAACCTGACCTCAAGGAATTTTCATCATTTCCTCACACGGTTATCCAATTCACAAAGAAAAATAAAATATCCTCAAAATAAGCAGAAGGACAAAGCACAACCATCATTTCCCAAAGGCAGACATGTAAAACATACACTGTTGCCGGTCTGGATTTTATATGTGTGATGGGGAAATGACAGCTTGCGGTGACGCTGTCCCACTGTCGGGACTGGGAGCTCGGTGGCCCTGCTGCACAGCCCGCCACAGCGACTGGAGCTGACACTCAAGTGACAAAAACGGACAGATTGATTTGTAAGTCTGCAAAAGCGAGGCAGTAATTTCAGAGTTTCAAACGTACCTGAAGAGGCTGAGTCAAGAGTGTGAACTTTACCCTTTGAAACCTGCGCAAATTATCTCGATTTAGACATAGAAACTTAACAATGAATGGCCCAAAAATAAGCCAAGACATATAATTAAAATAAGACATTAATTAAAAGTTAGAAGGAAATTACATAAAAATGAGCAAAAATAAAAAATAAAAAAAACAAAAAACAAAAAAATGACCTTAAAAATGCTTTTAAAAAAAAGAAAAAAACAAGAGGAGGAAAAAAATAATTATAATGTGCTATATATGATATTTCTAATTAAGACCAGAGTTTTTTTTTTAATTTTCCCTGGACTTTTTCAACTAGCTTTTTAAAAATAATTTTCTAAATCTACTGACTTTTTGCAATTTATTATATATATATATATATATTTTTTGCAATCTATATATATATATATATTTTACAATTCACATTAGCAAAGTACAGTAATACAAATTTTGTGATGGTTTTTAAGCAGATCTATCCCCCTTGCAATCTCCTCCCTACTCATAAAGGCAAATAAATACAATTATTAAGCAACACACATAATTATCAAGTAAAATTAAAATTAAAGAGGTAATTTAGATAAAAAAAACTAAGATAATTATAATAATTAAAGGAAACAAAAAAAAACATGGGTTCAAAGGCTTAATAAGCTGGTACATGACATGTTATGGGCTAGTGTTAATTTGTTTGTTGTGCACTTCAGGTAGTGAGACATCCACTCAAAAAGATGTTTGGCTTATCAGTACAAGAGAAGGGAGCTGCATGAAATCACTGCATCGGGTTTGAACAGGGGTCCTCAGGGGGGTGAAAAGTTTCCAAGTCAGTATGTAAATGAGCTGTCCAGTGTAAAGAATAAAACCACGTGCTAACTGTGAGGAATAGCCAAATAACATATTTTTATCAGGGTGGGAGTAAATATTGCCAATCTGGGGCTCCTGCATTCATAGATAGAGCATTCTGAAACAGCCCAGGTATCTCTCCATGGTGGTCCCTCTGAGGCTTTCTGGTTTGGGCTGTGTGGGCCCCGGCTGCTCCCGCCCTCGCTGCAACAGCACGGCTAAAGTGGCTGCACTGATTTAGCCGCGTGTTTTTACTGGGAACACTCAACTTTAGATTTCTGGACAGATATGGTTTTATAGTGGACCCCTTTGCCAAACACACAATTATAAATACACACAGATGCACATTCATGCACAGCAAACACACACACACACACATATATATGCACCCGCACCCGCAGGCAGGGATCAAGCTGCGTGTGCATACAATGTGTATGCACATAAACACAGCCTCGTTAAAGTGTAAAACTCCTAAACGCTCAGTTTTTAGAGATGCTCCTTCCAGCCAGGAGTTACTTCAGAATGTTTCTGGTGGTTTTCCGCTTCATAATGCATTAGCTGCGCAGCTAAATATAAACACTCACTCACTGTGACGCTCAGCAAAAGCTTGTTTTTTGGGGGGTTCTTGCTGTCTCTCATGTCTCTACCTTAAAACTAGAATCACTGCCCCGCGGTTGTATGTCTCGGTGCACCATATCTATCCATGTCTCTGACAACGTGGATGTTCCCCCTCCCCCTGTCAGCACGAAAGAGCTTAACAATCAGCACAGTTTCAATTAGACACCCAATTTAGTATCTGAACAGATATCTCTCCTCTTTTTACTGAGATATAACATTGAGTAATGGACAGAAAAGTGTTTTTGCAGGACATCATGATGTTACAGAGAAGCTGACCTTTGACCTTGTGGATATAAAATGTAATCACTTTATCGACATTAGTGTGAAATGTCCTCATAATTAGCGTATGAATTCTCGAGTTATGACCAAAAACAGGTTTCCTGAGGTTTCATTGTGCTTTGACCACCAAATTCTAATCTGTTCATCGTTGAGTCCAAATTTGGAAAAATTTCCCCAAGATGTTCTGATATCGCATTCACGATCAGGAAGAGGGATGCAAGGTCACATTGACCTTGACCTTTGACCACCAACATTTAATCAGTTCATTGTTGAGTCCAAATAAACATTTTTATATTTAAAAATAAAAATCCTTCAAGACAATATTGATATATAGCATTCTAAAGAATGAGACAGACACAAGATCACAACGACCTTGACCTTTGACAAAATTTGAATCAGGTTATTGTAAATTCTACATGAATGTTTGTGCTAAATCTAAACAAATTCTCTCTAAGCATTCTTGAGATATTGCATTCACAAGAATGGGAACCCAGAAACATAATGCCCTGGCTTTGGCTATTGCCGGCACGAAGACATAAAAACTGACCCACCCCACCTCATGCTCTTTTGTGATGGTTTTATCAGCCCGTGCGTTGGAGGATGACAGGGAGGGGACGGGCTGAGGGAGGGCAAAAGGTTTGCTGGCTTGAGGAGAAAATTGTTCCACAGTGGGACTATATTCTCTGTCATCTGGACTGAAGCCCCTGCAGGACTACCATTGTTGGACTTGGACTTACAAATGACCACTGTGTCCAACGCCAGGAAGACAACCCCTCTGACCTGTTCTGGCAACTACACGAACCTGGGAAACTGTGCGTTGTTATGTGTGCACAATCTTTCCATGTCCACCAGCGAGTCTCTGCGTCTGTCTCTAGTTAGACCATTCCAGGTAAAAGAACATTAATCACAGCAGGACACCGCTTAAGGGACAGCGAGCTGGGTAGTAAGATGGAAAGAGAATCAAAAAAACAGAAAATAATAAGATAGATGTAGGATAAAATAGAAGGGGCAGAGAGATGGATGTAATGAAGGTAAAAGAGGCTAATGGAAAGCTGGGCAAGAGGCAGCGAGTGGATATTCTTTGGCGTCCGCTGATCCGCGCTGGATCGCTCTCCTCAGAGGGCAGTTTGAGCTGATGCCACTTCTGGAGGGCCAAACTTGAGAAGCAAAACAGCGGGGACTCATTTATCCGCACTGCCATTAGATTGCTTAATTTCCACATGAAATGATGTAGCGTCTTGTGCCTGTTTAAGCACTTTGTTCTAGCACAGATAAATGGCAGTTTTCATTGCACAATATGAGGCTGTAGACTCTTGCTTTGGGCTTAACACTGATGTTTGTCCGAACCGCAGATTTTAATCCGTGTAGCATTTTTATGGCTTGAATTTTTATTGCTTTCTCTATTTTAATTACTATATTTGTGATTTTAATGGGACCACTTTAATGTACATAAGGTCTAGAAGGGAACATTTATCTTATGGGACTATAAAACGTTTCAGCACTTTAGTGGCACATAACAGCATGTGTCAGCCTCAGGTATCATCCTTTAAAACCACCACACACTCCACGTCCTCAGAAGGAAACGTGCCTTATTGATCACAGTAAAAAACACTTGTCCTCCCTACTTTAAGTCCCCCTGCACTCAAAAATGTGTTGTTTTTTAAATGTTCAAGTACCCTAAAATGTCTGAAAATGGTCGTCACCAGAAAGATGTTTTTTCTTCAACTGAAGAGGGTGAAATCTGTGCACTTCCCTTAAATCTGAGATTCAAATGTACGCAGCTAGATTAGGTACATAATTAAGACAAAAGCTTCGTCTCAAAGTCAGTGGGTTTTTTAAAAGGCTTTTTGGTAAGAGGCCTGAAATAAGGTCTGTGGTTACACAAGCTGAAAAGACAATCAGCGTTTTGTTCTATGACATTAAAAATACATCAGTAAATGTGAACTTTGAGATGAGGATTTAGGACTCATTACTGGGGCTCTCTGTGAAACAGCAAGATTTAGAGAGATTTAGTGACATCTAGCTAGATTGCAACAAGCTGAAACTCCAGGTTAGAACTCTTTCTGTGTTCATTGTTTAGGAGGTTTTTACTGGGAGCCAAATCATACGCAGAGATATCTTCCTCTCCAAAACAAATGCACCAGGTGACTTAAACCAGTAAAAACGCTGAAAGAAGCAGGTTCATGTTAAATTAGTGTTTCTCCTATGCTGTTTGGCATGTCGGAGATGGACTGCTCACCTAATTTCTCTGATAACTTGGGATACAGGCATTCAGGAGGTTTGGGGTGAGAGCCAAATTAGATCTCTCTCTGCCCAAAACAAATGTACCAGGTTCATTCTAAGGGAACGAAAACCCGACAATTCATATTTTCAGGTGTTTTTTCACTAAAGAAAACAGACTTATTATATTACATTTCATTTCTACCAACATATCCCCCTAAATCCTACATACTGGACCTTTAAAACATGTCCGGAGGGGCACTTTAAATAAGCCCCCAAAAGTGAAAAGATCTTTACAAGATCTGTTTTAAATAATTGTGGTAACTTCACATACTGTGCCATTTTTCTCACTAACCACATTTCAACCTGACTAATGCATTGCATCAGCCTGTTTTGGGTTGTTTCTACATCACGCTTCAGCTCCTCTTCTGAAAAGCGACCCTGAATCATCTCCAGCTCAAACAATGGGGCTAAAGTCAGAGCGCTCTGCTGAAACAATGAGACGACTGTTCCTCAGCCTTTATCATTAAAGCAGACCTGTCTCTCGGAGAGAAATACAGCTGGCCGTGGATAGCACACGTCTGAGAAGACCCATCCAACAACAGCTTCTCTTTCAGAGCTTTTAATAGTGAATCTGAGGCGGCTTACGTCCTGTCAGTGTTCATGAACATTTACACAGAACCTGGTTTGTTACCCGCCTGAAATACACCTTCTTGTCACACAAATTTTATAGAGGTGTATTTGTATTACTTTAGAGAATATCAGAATCTAATAAAGGGACAGTGAGTAATAACAGCTACAGCTTGCCTTGTTAGCAATCATCCTATTCCTGACAACTACAGCTCATTGTTCTCAGGACCCCTGCTGTGAGGAGCAGGAGGAGGCTGAATGATATTTCACTGTGTGACTAATGCGAGCTGACTTTGTGTCTGTGTGTAGGTTTTAAAAGTTTGACAGTCAAGTAAAATATCTACAGAATGTTCTGTTCACCTGTGACCTGTAGCTGCATGCTGCACTGTCCGTGTGATCGCACCTGGGAGAGAAATACACCGAGCAGAGCCAGCGCACTCAGGGGGAGGATGACACCGGGGAGGCCTAATCATACTGATTGACTCACCAGTATGACTTCAGTTAACCCCTTAGGGCCTTTAATATTAGAAACACTCGTATTTCTCTGCATACAAAATGCGTTTTTTGAAATCAGGCTATAGAAAACAGTCCACATTAATATTAATTTCTATTTTCGCTGAGTTAATTTTTTAACCAACATCAGTCCTAATCATGCATATCAAATATTCAATAATTTTAGGATTTTTAACCCTTTAAATGTAAAGGTTTTTGTCATGATGCCACTATGCTTTTGATGAAAAAAATATAGATTTTCAATATACTAAATGCAAAGTAGATTTTTTTTGTATTATCACAGCATGACATATGTCAATGATTTGCATTTCCAAGTTTTTTTGCACTTAACAGCATAAATGTAAAAATTTTGCTTACACGGTGTAATTTAGACTTATTGTAGCTGCTAAGATGGAAATTCCGAGATTAAACAAAACTACAAGATCTTGCCAAAATGTATGAAATATGCATGAACATAGCCAAAATACCAAACAAAATGAAGAATGAAAAGCGTGTAACATGAGTCTCAAGGGCTAAAAAGAGCAATTTGTCAGTGTAACAATAAGATAGTGATAGGTGTCATAATGAATAATGATGAATGAAAATGAATTTCTGCACATTGGATTTCCCATGGGCCCATTTTGGTTTGTGTGCAAAATTTGGCAAGACTGCCTGGATAGACTGACACCTTCCCCACTCAGTCAGCTATGGGCAGATCCATCATGCTGTCAGTCAAAATTCAGTTTGCGGTTGCTGACACTGTTGTTGCTACTTCAGCTCACGATTACACAGATCGAGGTATCTTTGGAGCTGTATCTTATATGAAGTGTTATTTCAGGAGGAAAAAGACTGCAATAAAATTGATAAATAAAAAGGCTGTCCCATCATGCTGCTTGCGAGGGATTTGAGCCTTCAAATAAGCTGCATTAAAACTGCCTTTTCAAGGCAGGAATGTCACACCATTATGCCGCCTCACCATTCTGCATTCTGTTTATAACGTCCAATCGCTGAATGGGGGGATAGAGTGGTCTCACGTCTGAGCTGGGAATGGAGGTACTAACAGTGTCATATCAAGGTCTGTGTAAAACATCAAGCCAGAGAGACGTGACCATGGGCAGAAACTTGAAAGTCAAAGCCTGAAATTATCAGTCAGAGACCCTCAGTTGACTAATGTTGCTTCAAATAGAGCAGATTGGACCCCAGATTTTGCTGCGGAGTGAGTGCTCTTGACTTTCACGGTAGTCTTTGCAGCTGCAGACATGCAGGCAGCGGCACAGAGGGAGAGAGAGAAGGCACCATAAGCTGAAGAAAAATGTTGTTGCTTACTTGTGAACTATTATTAGCACTGTTAGCTTGTTTACTATATGACATGAATGTCGTCACACAGAATGTGCCACTGAGCTCATTCTAACTTTAAAACTTTATTTGGAAAACAAAATTAATTATCGAATATTCATATTGCCAAACAAAATCCGATTTGACTGGCATCGAGTATAGCCCTAAGAATCACAGCCACAAGAAGTGTCACATTTTGTAGAAAGTGTTGGACTTACACCTGCAGAGCCCAATTAACTCCCCATTGGCCTCTCCCTGTCTCCATAGCTTCAACAATCCCGTCTCCTTCTCAGCCTCCCCCTCTCCTTATGGTGTCCCATCAGGCCATCCGTGGCGTGTTGCTGACCGAACTCTTGGCCCTCGTGCTGCCTGTGGCGAGCAAGGCACGCGAGCGAGCAAGTGTCGGGCCCGATGGGGCTGGGAAAACCATCACACCTCTCCCCGCCTTGCTCCCCTACCCAGCAACTTCACAGCAGCACCGAACACCGGCTAATTGATTTCATGTGCGTCCCCGTCAGGCTGGGATGAAGGTGCGCAAGGGGTGACCTCATCACTCACACACACACATAACGTACACACAGGGTCCAGATAGTGTTTCTGTTATTTCTTCTGCCGCTAATCTGTGAGGTGTAAAGCCATGTGTTTCTATAGCATAACATCACATCATCGGGCCGCGTGTTCAGTATGTTCCCCAGCTACGTCCTTCATGTGACTGATCTTCTTCCAACATATACACGTCAACATCTCGAGTCATTGCATGTTTATAATTTTTGACGATAAAATTTAATAAATAACTATCTTTCACTGTCTGACTTTGTTTAGACACCATGTGTATCTGTTGTAAATTTGCTCCCCAGCTGTATGTTTAATAACCCCCTTTATCCTTCCTTAATGTATATCCTATTAGCTGTATCCTGTTATTTTCTGCTATGGTGATCCCATTTCCTCACAGTGGTCATTAAACTTTCATTTAACTTGATCTCATCTGAATAGCATTTACAGATATCATCCAGTTTGGGGAGCACCAACCAGAGTTGCAGCTTCTCTCTAAAAAGTATATCCAATTGATTTTCTGTGATTGTCTAAATCAATGCAAACCTGACCCATCTGGTACTTCAAACAGTTTAAACAAATCTAAACAACATATTACCGTGATCGATGTGGGATTCAGTGTGAGGAATAAACTGCATGTACTCTCACCGTGAATGGCTTGGCAGTTCCCTTGTCGTCCTTGCCTGATATGACTTTGGCGTTCTGTCTGGTCTCCCGCAATCTCTCGACTGAAGGAGGCTTCACGAACACTACGAAGGGTTTAAACTCTGCCGTCCGTAGGTGCTTTATGGTCTTAACACAGAAAAAAAGAAAATACATGAAAGTCAAAGCAAAGGAAGAGTGTGAGGGGTTACCACTGAGAAACAAGAGAGGAGGACAGAGTTAAACTGGAGTGAGAAAATGATTATATAAACATTTATCGATCTAATCGTCATGAAGTGGGTAAAGTGGGGAAAGATCCATAGTTTGTTTAATGCAGTGGCTTCCAAATTAGAGCTTGGGACTCTCCTGAGGGTTGCACGTGTCAGGGTTTTTATGATAATTAAAGGAAGGGAAGAGGATGACCTCAGATTTGGTGTCATTAAGGTAGAGAAACTTGTCAGACATCCAAATTTTAATGCCTGGTATGCAATAATGATAGATTTGTAAAATGGTTTTATCAGCAGGTGGAGTTGCATATCACTGGCATAGAAATGGAACTGAATCTCATTGTTTTGTATGATATCAACCAAAGGGAGCAAATAAAGGGGGAAAAGGATGGGACCGAAAACTGATCCCTGGGGGATGCCACATTGGGTAGGAGCAGGGGATGACACAGAATCACCTACACTGACATAGAAGTCCCTACTAATTAGATAGGAGGTGAAACTATTAGGAGTTGTTATGCTGTCTGATTTTAAATTGTACTTGTAAATAACAATAGAACTTAGATAGGTGAGAGGTGAAACACTTAATGAAATATTTTTGACATTTCAAAGTGGGGCTGTATAAGGTACTTATCCATAATCTGTGTAACACATACTGTAGATGACGGTGGGCTTGTCCTCAGTTTGAAGAAGTACTGCTGTCGATGGAATATAGCAGTAAAACTATTTTAAGTACCTAAAAAGTCCCACCTAAAACAATCTATGACAGTTTAAGTGTATGCTATTGAGTTGAGGTTTCCGTTTTTTATTTTTTAAAGTGTTGTTGTTGTTGTGGCTTTGAATACAGATATAATGGCTTAACTTCTCAGATCTTCAATCTTCATTAGATTGCTGTCTAACAGAAAGGTTAAGCCATAAAAATATTCTTAAAATAATGTACACTTAAACCGATATTGATTTTACTGGGTGGCTCAAATATGTTTTGTTGCTGACCCCTCCACAGAAGTAATTTGTGTAGGTTCGGGACTCTGGCCTGCTTATCCAAACTGGGGGCGTGCCAACAGACATCTACTATGTAAAACACTGACTGTGGATAAGTACCTCACAGTCTAACTTTGGAAAAAATGAACGGGAACTCTCTTTAAGGGTAAAACCAGTGCATTTTAATGTGTTAAAAGCCAAAGGGGTTTGCAACCACTGTTTCAACATATGGGTGGGTGAAACAAACTAAAAGCAGGCCTCTGTTTGTGTAGCACGTGTTCTTTTTTTTGGAATATAATTAAGGTTATATTTCTGTGCACATATGACCCGCCTATTAGTCTCTTCTTTCTGGTGACAATTGTATGACACGACACCACCAATCTGGTTCTCAAGAGGTAGAAGAGAGGTCAGAGCTGGTTAGTGGTGGCGTCAGGCTTCAGGCTCTCCCCTGGTTCTGGCACTGCAACCACAGCTTCCCACTGTGCTAATAGGCAGTGGGTCCAGAAGCCACAACTGATAGGAAGATGGATTAAAAGCCAAAGGAGGGGCAGGAGAGGAACCACTGGGAAGCATTCATCTCAGCTCTCATCAGCCGCTCACTGAGTCAGCATGGGAGCAATAACATGCTTTGACACTGCCACTGATCTGATCCATGAGTCACGTTGGAGAGTGGGCTCATGGTGGAGGTAGGGGGGATGACTATTGGCTTACACAACACCACAAATGTATGCCAAAAAGCAAAAAAGCACATACAAGTGTACATAAACCCACATGAGCTTTCACAGATGCTTTCTCACACACTTTAGCCGAGGGCCCTGGGGCTGAGTCTTACTGCTGCTCAGGCCAGGGTGGTTTGAGAACCTGCCAGGCTAATCTATATAATGGTGTATTTGTGTCTGTCATTATCCACCCAGCAAAAACAAACAGAAAGGAGCTGGTGGGGCACTAGCTGGACGATACAGGCCCAGCCCTGGACTAATGGGAATCGTGCTCAAGGGTTTTGTTGGGAGTCAGCGACGAACCGACCATTTGTGTAGGGTCTGATCGCCACCACCCAAGACACATAAGCCAAAGAGGAAATCTTCAAATAGAGGAAATTAGCAGTAATTGCCCCCTTTAAAATCAGCTTTTGCTAGCCTAGTAGGCAGCCAAGGCCTCAGGAAAGCCAGGGGCGAAGGAGATCTGCTTTAGAAGATAGGTAGGGGCAGAGGGGCCAAGGGCTAAAAGTACAGGGATGCTGGGATAGCGAGATGGAAAGGAAGGGTCACTCACATGAGGCTGCACATCCAATAGGCACACTTTGTTCTTGGAGAGGACGGAGCGTATCGAGTCTAGACTTGTCCCGTAGTAATTCCCTTTGTACTCGCCATACTCGATGAACCTGAGGGACGGAAAGAGATTGAAAGAGAGAAGAAATGAGATTGTCGAGTAAGAAAACACAATTTTTCGTGCGGGGATTAGTACCTAAAGCAACATTAGAATCTCGTCCTAATCTGGTCGACTGTGTCAGCACACTCCTGAGATTCATCTCAGAAATAATGATATATAAAAACCCTACAAATCCACAGAGACAGCGGGATTACTCTCTCAACCGCTGACAGATCTGAAGATAGCATTCTCTCGCAGAACTCAAAAACCAGACGTTTTGGCCCAGCGTGTTTTTATATAATCTCCTATGCAACCCCTTTCAATCAATAACACCTGTTTGTTCCAGAAAAACCCACAAAGCCCCTGGATGCCAAAAACCTCCCCTCCTTTAATCCACAAGGATTTTAAGCCCAGCAAGCAAACAAACACTTCTTCACCAGATAATCTTCCCTCTTTCACACCAATCGGCTGTCACGAGAAAAAAAAAAAAAAAAGCCACTAGTGTATTTTTAGCTGAAAACAAGGAGGAAAAAAGGCAGCGAGGAGAGTAACAACGTGGAAAGAATTTGAAGCTAATAGGAGTGTGTGGTATGCTCGCAGTCTGCTCATGACGAGTGTCGGACAGAATGGCTGCAACTGATGCCATGTAAAAAGAAGGTTTTATGGTAATTGCCCATGTAAGAAAGTTTTACTCAGCTTTTTTTTTTCTTTTTTATAAAAAACCTTATATTCGGTTATGGGAAATTCATTAAGAGCTTACAGTAGCCTGTGTTTAAATACTCACACCTATCAGCGCTGTTTGCCGTCAGAGGTGGAAGGTTTATAGATTACAGTAAAGCATGCCAGTGGAGTTATATCGAGAGCGCGCATTGTTGCCATTTTGACACAGAACAGGGCTTCCCTTGGGAAAGTTGTTCTACTAAACACACGTTGTTGTGGACCCTTTTATTTCTGCATTGTTTCTGCTGCATGCGATGAGGCATAACGCAAACAAGTTCATCTCACTCCTCGTCTACTTTGCTGCCTTGTAATTTCAGCGTGGAGTGTCCCACGCATCCACCCCACATCACAGCTGTGTCACTCACCCCTCCGACTCCCTGAAAAACATTGCATGCCTCGACCTACACCGCAACATGGCCTAAATATACAGCCCCCCCTTTGCCTTCTCCTCTCTGCATGCTCTGACACTCTATATGCCCTCACCACCACAGGCTTCCCTCTACAGTATGTCAGATGCAGTGTGCGTGTGTTTGCGTGTGTAAATGTTTTGCATGTGCACCCTACAGTATATCTTTTCTCCTCCCTCCTTTTCCAGCTCGTGTGAGACAGACAGAAAAGCATCAATCATCCTTATGACTATTACAACTTGCATTTCAATTTGTCGGCCGCAAATGTCAAGGCGGGCCGCCGTGTGGCTGCATTCAGAGAGAGCGCCTGAGGAGAGGAGGAAGCAGAGACAGGAGACCTCGGGGCCACTGTCTGGAGATCTGTTACCAACACAGGGCCCGACCCTGTCAACACCAGCTCACACTCGGTTACAGAGACACACAGACGACAGCAGGGAGGCTGTGTTTGAACAGTGGCAGCAAGTCGGGGACCAGTCAGACGGCCGCACTGCCTCTCGTGTCCCCGAGGACATAGAGAGAAAGCGCTTCTGTTGTTTTCATTAGGGTCAGAGCTCTCAGATCGCACAAATATTAAACACATTTTCCTTTGTTAAACTTCAAAATAGAAAAAAAACCCAAAAAACTAAATTTACCGCTTGAAACTTGAGAAAATTGGCTTTATTTTTTTTTGAAAACGTGGAAAAAAAGGCATTGAGCAACGACTGAAGAATTGACCCAAAATTAGCAAGACATTTTTAAAAAGTACAAGATAATTAGCAGATAAAAAAAATAATAATAATAATATAAAGTCCCAACATTTAGAGATCATTGTTGATATATAAAAGGATTTTACTAAACTTTATTTGTCAAATGAGTGTGGATGGAATATGGGTTACTCAAAGTTATACTTTTCAACAATAAGCACCCTATTTTCATAGAGTTAAGGATATTTTAATAGAATCAAACTAATTACACGATGCAGGAGTATATCTGAGACTGTTTTAAAGCAGCAGCTGGAAAATACTGAAGCAGGGACTTTGTGGAGGACAGCTGAGCCAAAAAGTGATCAAAACATGTTCAAGATGTCGGAAAAAGAATGAGACATTTTGTTTTTGAAATCTAAGAACACTTCAGTTTTCATACTATGAATTTAGTCTCATAACGACATACCTTTTCATTGGAAAATGTCATATTTTGACTTTTCCCCCTTCAAAACAACACCTTTCTTATTAGAATATTATGACTTTGTTCTTGTAATCTCTGTTTTCCTTTCTCTGCCTCTGTTAATCGACTGTATGAAACAGTTAGAGTTACACTTATTAATTATTATTTGAAGACACAGGAAGCAACTTTGTGACCATCAAGATAAAGATAGTGTGACTGAAAATGTGTATACTGCAAAAAAAAAATCTCCTATTAAGTCTAAATGTCTTGTTTTCTTAAAGGGGAACTACGGCAAACATTCATTTATGTTATTCCTCTGGTCTAAGACAGTTAAAAAAAATCAATAAACATCAACAACTCTCTCCCAAATCCAAAAACTAGAGTGCTAACACTCAAAATTGTGATGCCATGGAGTATGAAGTCTGAAACTGCTCCACTGACAATAAATAGTGAAATATTTTATGGATGACACTGTGAACAACAAGGGGAATGTTCTGAGTGTATGGCAACATTTTCTGTTTCAGAGCTGAGAGCACTACAACAGAATAAAGCTCACATGGGTCTCAAAAAGAAAACAGACATTCTGTGGTTCCACAAAATCAGGCTCCCATTCATGGTCTATGGAGCAGCTCCAGAGTCTATACCCTATGACATCACAAGTTTGAGACCTACTTCCCTGGTTTCCAGTTTCTCAGTCTCTTCATTAAGATACAAATAAAGAATACACAGAACATGTACAATGCATTGAAATACCAAATAACTAAAATAGCCTCATCAGACTGTAGTCAATATTTAGTACATAGAATCGTACTACCATTAACAAAAAGTAGCTCAAATAATCAATATTTAGCTTTGGAAACGTCTTGATGCAACCTGGTGTTTCAAGACATGCTCAGTGGAAAGAAAGGTCACACTAAATGTATGAACCTTTAGCCTGCTTAAGTTGTTTTATTGTGAAATATTTGCATTTTTAATACTGTATACATATTTCTTTCATGTTCTAGATGTATTTCAGTATGGTCATTAAAAACCTTGCTAAAATAACAAAGTTTAAGGCGTCCTAAGACTTTTGCACAGCACTGGAGGTGGTGTTCCCCTTAAAAAAAAAATCTGAACACATATTTGGTAAACTGATTTGTTTGCAGTGTGGGAGAATAACCACTGCTTATGGAAGAAGAGTTCTGCAACCTGATTTCCTCTTTTTTGGTAATGTAGTGTTGTCAAAGTACGGCAGAGGGAGTTTGTACGTTTTTAAGTCAGAAATATTACTTTAATGAATATCTGTAGTCTATGTCCACTGTATAAAGTTAGTTGAACAGTGTGTTGGTTCACTCATTAGTTTCTTTACTTATAGGAGTTGTACCTACTTGTTATTGTGGATATCCGTCTCAAACAGATGTTTGGAGATGAAGTGGTACTCCACGCCGTCGCTCTCTTGGCTCTTCTTGGCCCGACTGGTGTCTGCGGAGAGGAGCAGAGAAGGAGCGATTACCTCAAACCCAGACTGTCTGACTCACTGTTGGGGCTGAAAGCATCTGAACTGAGCCCCTTGTTAACATCGCTGGAAGTCTGAAACACAGCGCGCTGGGCCATGCCAACCCTTGTATATATTATTGTGTAATAGCACCATAAAATACACAACCTGTAGAGCTGCAGCACTAAACTCAGACACTTAACTGACATTCAGCAGAGGTTTACTGTGTCTTATTAAATTTGTCTCTTGTAATATGACTGTAGAAACAGAAGCTGGAGCGTTAGCCGCCAGTGTTAGCCGCTGTAAGGTAATTGAGTTTGGGAGCTCTCATTAACATCAAGTCCCTACATTTACTTGGCCATAAACCATAAAGCCACGCTGTAAAATAGGCGGTGGGGGCGGCACGTGGAGGGAACGTGAGCAAGCAGGGCTGGAGGATTTGTAAGGGTCAAGGGGTCGACTCACACTCCGACTCCTTTCAGGAGCACTTCAAAGGTCAGAGGGGAGAGCGTACGCCCGTCAGACGCTCCAAAACCAACTATTAAACTTTTTATCACCTACAACCCAAACTGCCAAGTGCCGCTTTACTCTACTCTGAGTTGTTCTTTTTGTCAGCATGTGTTGTGGCTGTGCCCTGGTAGTGGACCAGCGCCTTTCCTTCACACGGTCCAGACTGATCTGCAAGGTTCATGGAAAACCAATGGTGTGATTTATACAATGTGTCACTTGCTTGAGAAGGAAAGACAGCCATAAATCCAACCGCGGTGGAGAGGACACTGAGGAAGATCAATGAGTTTCTGTCGTCAACCCCAGACAACAGTAGGAAAAACACGAGGAGGACGCCAAAACAGCCTTGTCATAAGATAACATATACTTATACCTCCCATTCAGAAATGTGTAGGACACGGCCAAACAGCCCCCTCGGTAGTTAGCCTGACACCATCCACCATAGGCTATTTTGGCATCTGTTTTGTGGCACAGAAAATAATTACAGTGCAACAAAAGAATGTGCATCCGTTCAATCCCAAATCATGGAAAATATCAGTAAACTTGGATTGGAATCAAAATGTTTAACCCCCTACTCTAATGGCTTATTGCTATGCTCTTTGTGTTGCTTAGACGGCTGGTTTACATTTTACAGCGACAAGCAGAAAGAGAGAGAGAGGAAAAAAATCCTAACCGAGCCACAAGCCGGTGGTCTCCAAAGCTCCGGTTTTCAAATTAACAAAAAGGGGTAACGCTTTCAGGCTTAATCCGAAACAACAGCAAGTGTTAAACACATCCATGTGTCCATTGGCAGCAATCAAACGCTAAAAAAGAAGGAGACGAGATACTTTCCGAGTCTCTTTCCTCTCGATGAGAGCCAGGACTTGTGCCATACGTCTTCTATATGGGTCAGAATCAGGCTGTCTGGGCTCTATTAAACGCAGCATCACAGGTCACATTTGAGAACAATTAACATGCCTCGTGGAAAAAAAAAGGCCCCACCGATGGGATTTTAATACCAGGGACATTTCAAGTGTCAGACTTTGACTGGGACACATTCATTATGCCACACGGCATGTAACAAACACGGCAATTAATATCAGCAGTCCTCATATTTCCTCAAAGTCATGTCGCAGTTTCCCTCCAAGCCCCAGATGGTAACTACGAAATTACTAATGCCATCGCCCTGTTTAAAAGTATAAATCAAAAAGATTTATTTGTCCCAACGTGCTGGCTGCGGGACATCTCACAACTGCACAGAACTTAAAAAAGCTCGCAAGGTTTGGAGAGCCAGCCGTCTGGATGGTGTTCAGAATTATGGCAAGCTGTCGTTGGGTCCTTAAAAGGAGAAAAAAAAGGGAGGAGGCGGCGGAGGAAAGAGACAGAAACAGACAGAAAGAAAGTGAGAAATAAGCTGAAAAAGAAAGGGGAACGAGGACCGCGGTGCCAATTCATGAAGCAGTGGAATGGCATGTCTTCAGGAGGTAGAAAAACGCAGTTTCCTCCATCATTCGGAGCTTGTCAGGCAGACTGTGAAAAGCTGACAATTACACAGGAGGAGAAACAACCGCCCGGGCCTTGAGAGGAGCAGCCGTGCCCTGGGTGTTTCTCACTGCCAGACAGCTCCCTGTGAGTGTGTGTGCGTGTGTGTGTGTCTCAGAGCCGGCCTTCATCCCTCAAGCAGCACACAAGTGCTCACACACTGTGAAAACTAAACTGGAACAAGTAAGCTAAACATCCTTCACCTAAAGTGATTATTTTGATTTGTTGCTAAAAGCTCGCAGGGTGCACCGGGGCGCTGTCTGTGCAGACCGAGTTTGATCTGGCAACTTGTGTGCTTACATTTCTCTGAGAGTGTGTTTCCAGTGTGTTTGTTTCAGTGGACAGGTGCACAAGAGGCTTCTTGTAAACAAACGGAGTGAGACGAGTAGAGAGGGAGGCGACTTATCCCCATGGTGACGCAGCTGTGGTGACAGATATGAAATGTTTGCGGGGGTGCTAGGGGTGTGCCATATCGTAACATTCATGATAGTACTGGTTTAATTTTTAACATGGTTAAAAAAAAAAAATCATATCACGATAACGGCAATATTCCAACGTATTCGCATAATGTCATACCGTTACGCATGGCAACAACAAGCATGACTGAGTGCAAATTTGCTACCAGTTACTGTTGTTCTTAACAAACTTAAGAAAATACTTTATTGTTTAGCATTTACTATAACATATTTTGGTGTAATTCTATATTCTTGTAATTAATAATAAAATATCTTTTATATTTTACAGTATTTTGTCATATCGTCAAGAATATCATTATCTTTAGGGCCATATCGCGCACTCCTGGAGGGTTCCCTTCTCCAAAGAAAAGCAGCTCACCAAAACCATCAGTCTTTGCTTGATCAGTCTTTGAGTATCTTGATGTCAACAGTGAGTTGTCCTGAAATCACACCAGTTAAACTGAGCGCTCACTAACTGAAAGAAATGTGTACAGAACACAGAAATAGAGTGGGATGATAATATTTTTGTCTGGGTGTCCTTGTGGTTAAGAGGCAACGTACCTCGTTCAATTCCTGCTAGGAATCATCCCTGCATGTCTTACTGCTCTCACTCCTGTCTGTCTCACTATCACAACAGAGGCAAAAATGCCTCAAAATTAAACATGAAAACTAGATATACTGCCTGCCTGGCTGTATGCCTCCGTGCACCAGTCAAGTTGCACTTACAGTTTATCCATATCTGTGAAAACACTGATGCGTCACACACAGAAGATCTATACAGCCAGCACAGTTTCAACATTGGTCTTGATGGTTCTTGAGTTATGGCCAAAGACATGCTGCATGAGGTTACTGTGACCTTGATCTTTGACCTTAGACATCCAGATTCTAATCATTTCATTCTTAAGTCCAAGTGGACATTTGTGCCAAATTTGAGGAAAATCCCTTAAGGCCATCTATAGATATTGCATTCACAAAAACAAGACAAATGCAAGGTCACAGTGACCTTGAGCTCTGAACACCAAAATCGAATCAGGTCATCCTTGAGTCCAAGTGGAGGTTTGTGCAAAATTTGAAGAAATTCCCTCAAGGCATTCTTGAGATATCGCGTTCACAAGAATAGGGCGGACCTACATTCGCTCAGATGGACGGACAACATGAAATCATAATGCCTCCAGCCACAGCTGTAGCTGCGGAGGCATAAAGATTTTACTTCATATGCATCCGCAAACCTGTCAGGTTGCATTTAAAGCTTACGTCCATTTCTTTGAAGACATGGATATAACCCCTCGGAAGCACAGAAGATCCATATCAGCCCAATTTCAAGATGGGAACCCAAGATAAGTGTCACCAACTAAATGTGTCCCCTCCTGTTTCTGAGATATGATGTTGATTAATGGCCAGAAAAAAATGAAATATTGCCATAATTGGCATATTGAGTTATAGCTAAAAACATGTAATATGTAATGCTCCTGAGTTAAATGACCTTGACCTTTGACCATCAAATTCTAATCAGCCCATTGTTATGTCCAAGTAAACATTTATGCCAAATCTGATGTAATTCCCTCAAGGCGTTCTCGAGATATCGCGTTCACAAGAATGTTTCATATGGACATACGAATCGACGACCTGAAAACAAAAGGCCTGCAGCAAAGGTTATTGCTGGCATAATAATGTGACATAAAGAGACATAAAAATGTATTTCTACCTCAACATTTAAACTTTTTCAGGAGTGAAAAGAGGACAGATATAAAACAAGAAAAAAATGTTTGTTTATTTGCTCTTAAAAAAATCTTCCCTAAATAAGATCAAATAGAGAAAAAAAAATAGAAAAAGAGAATAAATGCAGAAGATGGCAACATGTGGTTTAGTTGCTGCTGATTCAAAAAGTGGTTTTATATTTATTCAAAGTACAACTTTTATGCCTGCCATATAATGCAATTTTAGCTTATTATAGAGCATAATTTAAAGTCTTCTTGTTGTAGGTTGAACAGAATTATTGTATGTGCTGTTTCCTGATGTCCCACAGTGCACCTGGCTTTCTTATAAGCTGGTGTGAATGCAGCATGCGGAGAAAACCAAATGGTGTTTTCTTTCCCTGTAAAAGTTATTTGCCAATGAATAGCAGATCTAAAACTGTGGTCTGCTAGAAGGCTTATAGTGGACACAATGTATAAAACACACATTCACACATAAGACAAACAGATACACACGAATAAGAAAGAAGAAACGCACAGAGAGGAAAGACTGGAGGACAAATGGAATCTACTGGGAGATGCTGAATTAATGCTGGACCTGACCACCGATCCGCACGCACAAACAGATGGGGATCTAACCTCGGCGGGATGGGTGGAGGGAACTTACGTGGGATGGTCACGCTGAAGTGCTGGGGGTCTGAGATCAACAGTTTCCTCTTGAGCTCATTCAAGCCGACTCCTGTGGGTCCTGCACAAACACAAACACATCATTAATTTAACAAAGGTCAGAGAATCCATCAGTGCTTCTCTCCAGTCAGGCCACAGGGACAGACCGCCATGTTGAATGTCCTACGCTCTTTGCTTAATGTAGAGGACATAACATCATTAATGCTATTAGTGACATCTGTTTCTCCTACTTAAAAATAATCTTTTTATATAACTATAATCATATTAAACATACTAAACAATATTGTAAGCATTCAACAGATTTACTATGTAATATCAATGTTAATTTAATCATGCACCTCCATTAAGCTGGGGGACTCAAAAAAGACATAAAAGGACTCAGAAAGACTTAAAAAAATAAAGATTGTCAAAATTGAGGCAGTAGGTTCCAATATAACCTCACTCTCTGTTTCTTGTATTAGAAAGCTCCCAAAACACTACACTTCCCATGATGCAACTGCGCCATCTCCCTTTTAGACCTTGGCTGGCCAGCAAACAATCACTGTCAAACTCTTTGGGCTCTATCTTACGCTAGGCACCTTGCGCCTAGCGTAAGATAACTAACGTAAGACAGCTAACGTAAGATAACTAACAAATGTAGCTGCGCCCCTGGACGTGTCGCTGTTAAAGTGAGGTGTGGTCAAGCGCACTGTTGGTTTATTGCTATTTTTAGGCAACAGAAAGCGAATAAGCCATTGATCAAATAAAAGCTGGTAAAAATAAAAAAAGCAGCGGCGCAGTCTGTTTCCTGCTGTTTAAAGGGCGGATTATTCAGACAGCGAGATGCGCCTGCATGCGGTTCAGATGTTTGGATAAGTCACGTGGAACATCACAATACAGCCCTCAAAGTCGAAGCATTCTTTGTGGCATGTTGTGTGTTGCACAACATTGATATGTGTCACGGATGTCTCTTGGACATAAATGAGGGCACATTACAGAGCGTAGGAAGCCGTGAGGCTGACCCGTGTGTGCCGATGCCAGTTAACCCAAATAGGTCAGCAGTAACACGTGCACTGAGAGATCAGCTACCTCCTACCGTTTCTGCTTGATTTTTACGAAGCACCGAGCTTTGTTTACCCCTCCTCACGTCACTGTTAACTTTTCTGCATTGTAAGGCTGTTCTGGAGGTTCCAAAAAAAAATATTAAACCTGCACCCCTACCTCTTCCCATGCCTGCTGTGTCTGCTGCTTTTTTGTATATCTGCTGCTTCCGCAAATTATCTGCTCGCGCGCCTTCCCTCGTGCAAAAACAGTTCGGTTTCTTCACCTCTCACATATGTCATTCGCCAAATCCATCATTTAGATCGCAATCCACCAATTCCTGGCGCACCTGGCTTTCAAAGGGAATAGGAGCTGGCGCAGAGATTGGTTAATTCATGTTCCGCCCAAAACACACCCATGACTAACTCAGTCTAAATACAACCCCTCTGTGCCTGCGCCGCAGCTGGAACCCAGTTTATCCGCCAAAATGGGCTTTGGCACGCATTTGGGCCACGCACTGTAGACCATGCTACAGAACCTCTAAACAGGGCCCTATGTTTGTAAGAGTGGGAATCAACGATACGATATTATCACCATATATAAGTCAGGATATAATATTACTTAGATTTTTGATATTTTATGATATGCTGCGTGTTGCAAAAACAGATACTGCATTATGTATTGTGAGTCTGTTTTCTCTGTTTTGTGTGTCCAGTGGACTGAAAAGGCGATTTATTTTATTGTTCTAGTAGGTTAATTTGTATTGCCAATATTAATTAATATTTACAACCATTTTTTTTTTAAATTTCTCGTTAATTCCACACCACTTCAAGGCCTGGAAAACAGTTTTTTTCAGGAACTTTTCCAGGAATTTCAGGACTTGGTTCCCAATTACATAATTTGAACAGTCGTATAAGAAATAGTTAAATATCTAAAACTTTCAATTTACATTGTACTATTTTCTTTATTTTTTTGTACCATTTTTAAGGTAATATCCTTCTTTAATTTTGTATCTATGTCATTCAAACATTTTTTCGCCTGTTTTTTGCCTGTTTATGCTGCTGTAATGTTAAATTTCTCTCTGGAGTCAATAAATATGTATTATTTTCCCTTCAGTTTTTTCGGTATGCTTTTGGTACTTCTATACCAGTGTCACTGTTTTTCTCCTCTAAGAGTGTTTTTCTGTGTTTTTGTTATGTAAGATCAAATCAATTCACCACAGTGTGAATTTAATTTCATATTCTATTAAAACACAATCAACCCAGTGAAAGCCTTTCAAGCAAAGATAATTGATTTAAAATGAGAAAGCCAGGCTGATTCTACAGTTACAGGCTTTTTTGAAGCTGCTCTCCCTTCACTGTATTTCGGCAGACCATTAAACCTCCATTATTCTACATGGCGGAGGTATAAGGAAGCCTTTTCCCCCTATTGTCACCAGTCGGCTGGATTTTCCATCACATCCTCAGTGTGGAAACTGAGTTAGAGAGAAGAAGGCAGGAGAGATTATTGACTATTGATTCATCTGTGGCTCAAAAAGCTGAGGATCCCTCCAGCTACGTGTCCAACATGTGGAGCTGGTAAAGTCCAATCAAGCTGAGCGGAGTAATTTAATTTTGATATTTAGGAACATAAAAAATATGGCAGCTTTGGAAGCTGTTTTGAACAGATATAATAGGGTATGAAGGTCTTAATTTCATGCAAAAATGCAGTTAGTAGATGCAGAGATAACAATGTGAAGAACCTAAAAATGTTGTTTATGCTGGGTTTGGTTTGGTCAAAGTCACTGAGTTAATATCCAAAGGTCTCTAAAAGCCTTTCTTCAGGTTTTGGTGGTTGTTAAACAGGTGCTACATCATCCTAATTTGACCCGACTGGCATCACTGCCTTCAGCAAACTGGAGAAAAATCAGTTTTGAAGTAACAAGTGCATGGCTGGGCGTTTCGGTGTTTCACCACAGCTCCGCAGTGTGTGGACAGTCAGAGACAGCGCTTGATCTGGGCTCGAGATTCCTCGCATGCCTGACGTTCTGGGCAGGCACTACAATCGCATCAAACCCTATTGGAAATTCGTTTCTCCAGGCAAATGTGTTTAGCAGGCCGCTCCTCTAAAACAAACGGACAATGAGTTCACTCAGCGATGCGGATTAGGTGGAAAGAGACGGAGAGGCAGAGAGAGAGAGAGAGAAAAAACAAGCTAAGAGAAAGAGCGCTCCTGTTTCCTCTCGTGCTATCTGCGCCACTGCTCTAACATTTCATCTGGTGTGAAGCAGGAAGGTTTTACAGTGATCCACAACCTGATAAATAGGTGTGGACAACGAGGCTCTTTTAAGGGTAATCTCTGAACGCTGGCAGCCTTCACACACGGACAAATTCACACTTTTCCCGTTACTCCTGCACCCAGAAACACATGGTTCGGGTACTATTGTGCTGTAAGTGATAAAAGCTGTTTCCTCAGCGCGCTCGCACGCTGAATTCAAAAAGAGAGAGGGAGAAAAAAAAAGACGGCGAGAGGCATTCTGTGGTTCCCGTCTCTCATAAACAAGCACATGGCCAAGTGAAGACAGCAATCAATCTTAGCTGGGGAGAGTTTTTCAGTCAGGAGAAAAAAAAAGTCAGAGTACCTGGGGGTTGAGGGCTTGGATGATTTATTAAGATGAGGAAATGGAGTTCATTTTGAATTTGTTTCGGGAGCGCGGGTGGAATGCGGCGGCGCTGTTTGAACAAGGCCGTGGACCAATGTTGTTGTAGGTGCTGAAGGTGGCAGAGCGTGGTAAAAAGGGGCTCTTTTATGAGCCCTATCACAGCGGTGCAGACAGTCCTCCCGGCAGGCCACAAAACCTCCGCACGAGCTCGTTTGCTTGAATCTGAGCGTGTATCAGAGCCCAGGAGCTGGGGGCCAGCGCTGCTACCTTTGGTATGAGTAACGGCCCCACTTCTGCACGCTCGTAAAACCATTTTCACCTTGTACATGGCTCCCTTGCTTGCCACTTGTGATATCAATGATGCATGGCAGCAGGCCTTCGTCAGAATACCTCAGGTGGCGATTAAAGCTTATTCCAGCTGTACCACCGCCTGCCAAGGGGGCCCAACAGGCCCACCACCAGGTCCTTTACAAGCAGAAGCAGTGCCCTGTGGTCCTGTTCCACCGTCTGACCTTAAACACGCCACCTCTTTGTGCATTGTTTGTCCTTAACAATGCCCCGATACAACAGCAGCATTATAAGTCTGAGCGCTACAATAAAAAAAGGCATAACTCTTGCAAACTTTCTGGACTGAGCTGCCGTATTTACATCGTGTTTATGCGTTTCTCTCTCCCTCCATTTGTCTCCTTTGCTGGCCCTCTTGCAGTGCTCCCGGCCTCGCAGATCGCCGTGCCAGTAAAAGTGTCAGATTTCATTACCGCACTCATTAGAGAAGTAGCTTTTAATATCGCGAGCTTAATAACTTCCAGGCCAAGCGTGGAGCACATCGCATGCAGTTTGTGCTGAGAGGCCGAGGCCGGGCCCGACGAGGTTCGGCTGTGGGCCCCAGAGCCACGACCCAGCCTCAAACCTCCCAGCCCGCCTCACATCCAGGGCAGGGTGTACTGCAGCACTGCTCTGTGCTGTACCACATTTAAAGAATGACAGTGCTGCAGTGTGGTAACGCCACATCATTTACAATGCACTGCCACTACAAATTCAACAGAAGCTGAAATAAGCTTCTAATTTTATATATTTGGATAAACATTCACTTCGGTGTAAAGGTTAGGTCGAAACCCCAAACTAAAAACTTTCAATTCATCAGCATGTAAGTGCAGTGTGTCGAGTTACCGGGAAATGTGGAAATCAGCACAGCATTTTGTCAGGTTAAATAATCAGATTTCTTTCAAAACCATCAGCGGTTTAGTCAAACTATGCATGCAGAATGTAAAAAATATATTTTTGTTGGCCGTCCGATTTCAAAGGCATAAAAACCCAGATAAGCATCTTGATTTGTCTTTGAACCAGATCTGTGTGAGAGGTGGGCAGTGGGTCATTCATTAGTGGGTACCGTGGACTCGTGCGTCCACATTAATGAAGAAACGCCTTTGGGCATTCCTGGAAAGTTTTGCGAGATGGAGATGTTTGATATCAAAATAATCGGAGGGCTGTGCCTGAGCAGAGCGGAAAAAGTGCTGCTGAGGTCATGTCATGCAGAGAGGGCTGTGTCCCGTCTAACGCAGACTTCACCTCTTCTCTGAATTATTCAATTGACCGTTTGCTTAACCCCTCCCGTTAAACATTAGGCTACAACCTAAATGAATTACTTTTTCACATACAATAATGGATAATAGAGTGTTGAAAACACGTGACCTTAAACCCCATCTCACCCTAAACAGAAAAAGGAAAGAGCAGTTACCAAGAAAAGTGTTGGAGGGAAAAGATTTCGAATAAGAAAAGTCAGGAGGCTCCGGGGAGAGGAAGAAGGAGAGAGGGAGGCAGAGGAACATAAAGCAGATCTTTCCTTGGCCCTCCGCTTCGTTACGTGTGAAATTGTCCATAGGTTGTCCTCCAAATTACGGACGTTAATTGAAAATATTTACATTAGCGTGACAGGTGGGAGAGGTTCAGCATCCTCTGTGTAACACTGTGGCGTGCTGGCAGGAAAATGGGCTCGCTAATTAGCAATACGCCTGATGAAGTCCATGCTCTGTGTGGCGTATTTAAGTGAACCAAGGCCTGGTCAATCAGGCTAGGACCAAAACCTCAGCACAGAGCATGCGTGAGAGGGAGAGAAAAATTGGGACCTTGCAGCTAGTGGTGTAAACTCCTGGATTAACCTTACAAATGTTTAAAACCTGCTGTCAAGATCCGTATAACAAAAAGATGAAGACTTTCTCAGTCCTTGATGAATGGAAATAGATTGGAAGGAATCACTGAAAATTTAGGGAATGTTTTCTTCCATCGGTGTCTGGGACATTTTTGTCATTTTTTGTCACGAAACCTAAAAAAGGAAAAATGTGGAAAGGCTCACCCATGGTACAGTCGGTCCCGGGAAAGATTTAAGTCTTTACTGTTGCACCTGGCTTCGCATATCGTTCCACCATTCACTGGCAACACTCGTCTTCCAACCACAAATACAGAATGAGAAACCGCTAAATTCATTTCAAGACCTTGGCACGTTATAAAGCTCTTTGGAGGGCTTTGTAACACCCGCTCCTCCAGGCAAGTGTTAACAATTCCGTCGGCTCGAAAAATTGAAAGGACATTGAGAGTGAGGTGCCGTAAATGAAAGCACTAAATGTGACTGATTAATATGAGGTCTGCTGCGTCGATTCCTCCAAGTGCTAAAAGTCTAAATTAAGGAGGCCCGGGATGACGGCGGGTTGCGTTGGGAAGTTAGTTTCTGGGTTAGGGGTCGTGGAAGGGCAAGGCCGGGCCACCTGGGGCTTCTGGAGCTGCAAAACTCTGAGTCACACTTGTTTCTGTGATCTATATGTGTCACCATGCTGGGAGGTGAGGCTTTATATTAAAATCCACAGTGCCAAGTTTAACAGCAAAACAGCCCCCCCAAAAAACAAAGTGTGAGGTAAGCTGTGACATCAGACAAGGTTTCTACACACAGTCATGGACAGAATTTCAAAACTTTACCTTGACTTTTCAAGGACCCAAAATAATTTAAAAAAAACTCTTGCCTCACTTGCCTGGTGTTTTTCAAGCGTATAAGATTCAAAATCCTTTCAGACCTAATTTCAGCATCCCGCATGACTGGCTCAAGGACTGTCGCAAATTTAAAAATCCAACACTAATTTCGGTTTTTACAGTTTTTTGGCTGTGATAAATTTTAGTGATTTATAAAGAAAACATGCCCATTAAAAATTGAAGGAAAAGAAATTGCCCAAAATATTTATGTTTTCTATAAAAATCCTCAAAAAATGTAAAGAACAAAAATTGCCAAAAATTCAAAAGGAAGGGAAAAACAAATCACCATAACATGCCTCAAAACCTGTTTTTTAAAACATAAAAAATACATAATGGGAGTATATAATATAATATATGTAATATATTATAATATTTAATATAATAATATAATATAATAAAAAAATCTCAATAATTTTTAAAGTTTTCTATAAAATATTGCCAAATAATCTGCCAAAATATTTAAGTTTTCTATAAATTAATTAAAAAATAAGAAAGGAAATGCCTTTCAAACCTGCTGACATGTTTTCTTTCAAAACTGGCAGTAAAATTAGTACAAAATACAGCTATTTAGAGTTGTATTACCCTCCCCTGAGCCAAAAGCGCTTAAAAAAATATTTGACATGCTTGATGGGTGTACATGATGGTAGAGACAGAACGTAGGTATAAAATTAAGATATTTTTGTGATGAACACATAAACAAAAACCTAACATAACCAAAACATTGTCAAAGCCACATGAAATTAATTCACTTTTATGTTACATTAATGCAATGAATTTTTTTTTATTATTATTATGATTTTTCAAAAGCTTTCAATGATTTTTACTAGTTCCATGACTTCTCCAGGCTTGGAAAATGTGATAGTGAAATTCTATGACTTTTCCAGGTATTCCATGATCAAGGAAACCCAAACTTTTCCAAAACACTAAGTTACTTCCACACCATATCCATGCCTGGAAAACAGGTTTGTTTTTCTAATTTCATAACTTTTCCAGGAATTGCATCACCGTGGGAAACCTGAACAATTTGACAAGAGTGGTATTTTTTTTTATAGTGTCTATACTCACCTACTAGGACCACCAGCCTGTGTTTGGCTCCGCTCTGCCTGCGGTACGGAGTGACCTCCTCGTACGTGGGCACGTCAGCCATATCGTACATTTCGCTCTTCTTACACTCGTACATGGACTTGTTGGTCTTCTTGTCCCTCCGGCTCAGACGGAAGCTCCTCCTGAACCCAGCTGGAGGTCAGGATGAAAAGAGAGGGGAAGAGAAAAGAGACAGAAAGAGACACATTAATCTGAAATATACCCCGCTCTAAAAAATGTTTGTGTCAGTGTGTGTCTATGAGGATTTCTAAATTCAGACACAACTATATGTACACACAGGCCCGCAGCTGTGCAATTGGATTTATGGTCGTTTCAGGGTCTTGGCAAACACCTCCACAGCTCGATGTCCAATACCTCATATTGCATTGTGCAGCTCAGTTTTATGACAGCTATCTTTGCTGTAGGTGAAAGAAGAACAGCGTAAAACTCGGCCAAACAGTTTCCCTGGATATCGCACTCAAACACTTTATTCATATTTTCCCCCGGTGACATGTAGTGGATTTTAATTTTCTTCTTTTCTGCATACATCTTGAAGACGAGGTGAGGTAATAAGGCTTTTAAATTTGTGGAAAGCTATATATATATAACATTACTGGATGTTTTCTTATAAACTATATTGCCTTTTTATTCAAAGAAGGAGTGACTCATCTTGAATCTTGTAGCCTCTCAAGCTACATTTCTGTTCAGTGTGTGCAGTTTCATGCAAGAACTGTTGCCATATAAACAACCCAAAGGTCTATCAGCTGGATTCACCATCTACTTACAAATCCACAGCTCCACCTTCTTGTCAAAATATGGTCATCTCAAGTCACTTCTCGCTCCAAAAATCCAAGATGGGGACCGCAAAAATGCCAAACTCTAGTCTTTGAAACAGGAGTCCACAAACCAGTGGGTGACATCATTCTGGCTACGTCCATTATTTTTAAATCCTTTCATGTTGACTGCAACAGAATGTGAATTTACTGCTAATTGGTGGATGGCTGTTCACATAACTGTCAGGCTGTGATTTGCATTTCATTCACATTGCAGTTTTAGACAGTGATGAGTTACGTGTGTGTCTATGTGTGTGTGTGTATCATTTGGTACTCCTGGCTGCAGAGGGAAGGTTGCCCTGTGTGCGTGGGTCACTTTACAATAGCCGTCATCTCTGATTGGTTTACGGTGTGCACCGTGTCCTTGGACTGCCATCACAAAGGCTTCTTAACGTACCGATCCAAGAGCGCGCACGCCTTGATCTGATAATCTACGACAGAATCAAAAGGAGACATTTACCCCTAATTTGAGGACTACGGTTTCATATTTATGACAGATGTTGGTGGAACTTAAAAAGAGCTAAATCTCCCCAGACGTCTAATATCCTATTTCTGCGTACGGGCACGGGTTGTTTTCAGCCTTCTCTTTCATTATTTCAGCTTTTAATCAGTAATTAATCAAGTCAAAAATATGATGCAAGATTAGGGCAGCCATGAAAATTATGGACTGGGAGAAGAATCAGGAGTTTGAAACAGCTCCTGATATCCGCCCCCTTAATACTTTCCACAACATTTTCAAACCACTGTGGGGCTGTGCAGACATGCAGAGAAGAGAGAGAGGGAGAGAGAGTCTGCATTCTTCTCAGCTTGTTCTTTTCCAAACAGTCCCTTAATAAGGGATGGAGCGACGGACCTATGCTGAGTTACAAATGAAACACACTGTAAGTCATTGGAGCAGAATAATTATGTTTTTGCATGAGCTTGTGTATACGTATGAGTGTACACACGCGCCGGAGTGCTGAATATAGTGTTACATTGAACATTTAGGGCAGACTTTGTTCCACTGTGGGCAACTTGTGGCTTACGTTGTCTGTGCCATTTCTCCTGTGGTTAATCTACTCATTCAGCACCCTCTGCCCCCCTCCTCTACCCCCACCCAGGGAGTATTAGCCTCTGCCACACAGTGGAAAACACACACCGCTCATCTGCATTTCTCCTGTAAAGACATCAAACTGTAACCAATATCCACCAGGGTTGACATCATTACAATAAACATTAAAAAGTATAATGTTAATGATATCCTATTGAAAGCGAGAAGTCAATTTTCTGGAAGTTCAAACCTCCAAAAACCCACTCTGGTCAGCCATTTATCGCAGTGTAAACACTACTGGTTAATTAGGCTTTAAGTAATACTATGATAGTCATTAATTCTCTCTGTCGTAGAGTTTGACAAGCTGCCATCTCACTGGCTCAGTGGCAATCTCCTCTACTTTCCGCAGGGTGGGCAGGTGCACAGGGTTTCATTACGACACTCAACAGTTATAAATCGCCGCTCCTCAGCTGAGGAGGGCCCGCAGTAATCTAGTGCCCCTAAAGATCACTTAAACCTTTCTAGACAGCTCCATCCAAATAATGAGGAGAATTCTCTTGCCCTCCCCTCGAGCGCTGCCTTAGGGTAAATAAATTAAGGCGCTGTGCAGCAGCAAGCAGCACCCAAGCGGCACCGTTCAGGGCTGTAAAATGAAGCCAAGGTGAAAAGTGCCAAAAAAGGCTGTTCCATGAAAAGCCACTTGAGGCTGGCTGCAGAAGGGAGTCAATTCCCATAGATGTCCATTTTAAAATGCCATACTTTACAGCATAAATAAACATGTTTACAACCTGGTACGATAAATAAGCTTTGGTCTCTATAGCTAATTTCTCCAGTTACCACATCTGTACTAATTGTGAATTTTTATATAATTCACCAGTTCGCCACTTTAGAATTCTGAGGTTCTATCTGCGTTCTGAGCAGTTTTGAAGTATTAAGCTTCAAACTTTAGCATTCCAAGAAACAAAAATGACATGAACCTTTTTGTTGCTTCATAAAAAGCCCCAAAATTAATTTAACTTGAAATGACCTTAAATAACAGTAAAAAGTCGAACAAGAATATATAAAAACTCAATGACAAAAACTGCAGTTAGATCCTTACAATTCTAAGGTGATGAGTTTACATTCTGAAGGCTTAAATTCATGCCAATATTGAAGTGGGATCTATACTTTTGCATCAAATTGACGTTTAGTGTTGCCATTGTTCCTGGCTTCATATGAGTACAAGAAAACAATGTAAAATGCCATAGGCTTGTGCTAATAACTTAACCTGTGGTATATTAGTGGGGAAATGTGTTTAATCTGTGCAGGGTTTCCCCACACATTTATTTGTGTTGGCCTGCCATGATGAAAACATACGTCACCAGAAACAGAGCTCTTTTTTGGGGGCTGAACCGTTCATCAGAAGCGCTATTGGAATACTGATCCCGTTCAGTTACTGACTGCATCACACTCACGGAGCACAGGGCATACTCTGGGCACAGATGGAGCAGCAGAATGTCAGACGCATTGAAAGTGAAATTTAACCACTCATTCTGCTGGGTCTAAAAGTTTGCATTCACTTACAGCAGCTGCTCCTCTCATCCATCGATCTGATCTGGTCAACTTTGAACAGACTGATGGATCAATTATCCACCCTGCAAGTGACAAACTGCCGCCGAGGAAGAAAAAGAACTCATGAAGAGCTCTGTGTTCACAGACTCGCAAAAACCTCAGAATGATACTTATGGGCACATGAGCATTTAAAAGAAAGAAGAAGAAGAAAAAAAAAAGTTTGCTGTCTGCCTGTGCCAGAGGGCAGAGACGCTTAACAATAGGCTGTCGTTTGATGGCTCCAAAAATCCAAGATGGCAATGATCAAAATGCCAAACTTGAGGCTTAAAAATGGGAAAAAAAATTGTCTATGGCAGCACCCCACCCCTCACCGACATCTCCCAACAACCACCTCATTTTCGGCACTGCAGAGACTGAATTAGACAGAGGGGATGGAAACTCATTTGATCCAGAATTAAGGAACGATTCAGGTCCTGTTGAAACGCAGCCTGCCTGTTTGTCATGAAAAGCCTTGAGTTTGTTGGAACACCAGCATGTTTGTCACAGGATGATCCAAACATAAGGCTTACTCGCAGAAAAGGAATGCAGCTATGTGTGGCACTGAGATCCAATACCTCTTTAAATGCTTTGACAGGTCAAATCAAATTTGTTGACAACAGATCTGTTTTGAATTTCCCTGGAATGAGAGCTGAGTAGTGGCAGTGTCCTGGTGTGTTTTTCTGCAAAACGAGTTGTGTGTGTTGGGGTAGGGAGCTAAAGTTTCCCTTAGTCCCACACACACACATGCACCTCCTAATGGTGCGCACCAGGCTGTGACTGGGCAATCGCCAGAACTGCAATTGCGTGCACTCACAGACACACACTGTCTCTCTTTCTCTCTCTCACACACACAGACACTTTGATTCAAAGTCCTTTCAGTACAACAGAAACATGAAGGAAAAAAAGATGAGCATATTTAACATAGTGTAAACACAAGCTGTGACTATGCACACACACACATAGGCATACACACACAATTGCTTGGAAGTTGCCAGCAGTCCTGCAAGCCCATTTTCCAGAGTGATAATATCTAACAGCCACGTAGGAAATTCAGCATGTGCCTAAAGAAAGCGCCCGGAGGCCTCTGCAAACTGTGAATACAAACTGCCCACTTGGACACGAACATCCTGTGCATCGCTACACAGCAGCACCTGTAAGAGAAACGTCTACAACTGCAGAGAGAAAAAAGTACAGTGAGACAAATGTTCGTAAAAAAAAAATATAACAGATGACCAAAAAAGACTCAAGTCTTGCATCTGCCAACGGGCGTCTGAAAGAGGAGAAGCCTGAGAACAATACAAGCATTAGGTCCTCCAGACATCACGCGTAGGCGATCAGTGAGATGACAACACAGGGAAGAATAAAAAATGACGTTTTCCCTCAAATCAAACTTCATTTTGTGCAGAGAAGGGAGAGAGAAAATGTGCGGTGGAGCGAAGAGGAAAAGGCTCATAGTGAAACCACCTGTTGTGAGGCCTCGGTGCCGTGAGGTCCGCCATCTCAGGGCCGTGGACTAACTACAGGAGACCGCGCTGACAGCTCCAGTGCCATCCCGGCTCTCCCTGCCGGGGGCCTTCTCTCCTCTGGACTAATGTAGACGACATCTATGGAATTAACCACGCATGGCAGCTGGGGATTAAGTGAGTATTATGCTCGTGGCTCGGTGCCGCACGCTGCGGTTTAACGCTGTAACACTTAGTCTCGTTCGTGGGCACCAAATGTGGGAAGCATTACCGGCTCTCTCGGCCTCACTATGCGTGCCCATTACTGGCTTGGTTGGAAGGTATGAGGAAGCCTCGTGGAAGGCGGCTCGGGAGGTGGAGGACGCTTTCCACACTGTCAGCCATTATTACCCCAGCAGTGAATAAAAGGAAGAGGAGCGCGGCTGCTCATAATGACAAAAATACAAAAGCCCAGGGTAGACGCAAGGACTGCTCTGCTTCATTTATCACCAATTTGCTTTGCTTGCATAATGCAAGGAAGCGTGCTAGACTGTCAAGGCAAAGTATGTCCAGATTTCTGTAGATCTGACATTATTATAAAGACAGTGAGCCATGTCACTGTGGGCCAACATGCAGCACTGTAAAACACCTCCAAAGGTTTCAAAAAGGTCTCAAGGAGATAAAAAGAGAAGAAAAGAAAGGAGACTAACCGGAAGGAAAAGAAAAGAGTAAAAAGTCAGGAAAGACTCAAAGATTCAGAAGAGGAATCTGGAGAGGAATCAGTGGTCTTGAGGAGAGGAAAGGATAAAGTCAACATGTTCTCATCCCAGGTCATCACATATTGCAGCTTTGTCAGTCGACCTCTGCGTCTACATGTTACATTTAAGGTATCCCTGTGCATCTGCTCTTCCTCTTATGCAGCTACCATAACGTCAACTAATGCTCATGGTGGGATGATGCTGCATGTAATTAGGTTTCGGCAACAAAAGCACATGGCAACCGACACTGGGACATCAACACACGCACATGTTGGCACAGATATTTAGGATTTGGGGAAGGAGTAGAAAAAATCATTACATTCAGACGGGAAGTGAATATCTCACTCCTGCATCAAAGTCCTGGTTTGCCCAACCCATCTACCCTCCCACCTGCCCTCCAGGCGCCCTCAGGCTTCTTATATTATGTTGTTACCGACAGCGTTTCAACCTGATGTTGTTCTGCTGCATTTCATGCACATGCAACAGTTTCCATCCAGCCATGTTTTAAAGTGTTGCGGCCTGTGTGTGTATTAGGTGGACATGGTAGGTGCCATCCGGCCATCCATCGGTGCATAATAACACTGCAAACGGTTCTGACCGGACATGTTCTCACCTGCAGCCATGCAGCCGTGTATCATGGTAAAAGAGCCTTTTGGCGTTGCACTATTACACCAAAAGCAATGACAAAGCAGCGGTCTTTTATGAGTTTGGAATTAGAACAGGCTGAAATAAGAAAGTAAAAAGGACTGATTATAAAGGAAAAGAAAAGGAACCTGGAGAGGAATCAAGAAAGAGGAATTAAAAAGGAAAAGGACAGGATTAATGAGAGAAGAGGTATTAAGAGGGGAAAGGAAATGGATCAGGTGAGGAATCATAATGGTAAAGAAAGCATTTGGGACAGGAATCAGAAAAGGAGAGAAATTAAGACAGGAAAGGAGAGAAATCAGAAACAGAAAAAAAGAGGTGAAAGGAAATGGTTGGGGAGAGGAATCAAAAGAGAAAAGGAAAATAATCGGGAAAGAAATTAGGAGAGGAGAGAAGAGGAATCATTAGAGGAATCAGGAAAGGAAAAGACTTAAGAGAAGAAAGTGAAGAATGCAGAAGAATCAAAAGTGGAGAGGAAAGGATTCAGCAGAGGAATAAAAAAAGGGGGATGAAAGGAATCAGAAGAGGAAATCAGAAAAGGAGAGGAATTATGGAGGAATCAAGAACAGAGAGAAAAGGAATTAACCCTTTAAAACCTGAGCAAATTGGCTTGATTTCTTTAAAAAAAAAAATAATATGGGGAGAAGAGTGACCCAAGTGACCCAAAATTAGCAAGAAATTAGTAAAAAGTTACAAAAAATACTTGAAAATTTTTCCCAAAAGAAAACAACAAAAAAAACTAAAACAAGGAAATGACCTGAAAAAATGCTTAAAAAATAATTATTATTCTGAATCATAATTATAAATATGCTATTATCATAATTACAAATATAGTTTTTAAAAAATCATTTTCTAAATCTACAAAATCTTGCAATTTGCAGGACATTTCTCAAGTTGCTCACTGCCTTTTTTTTCGTTAATCCGGGCTTCAAAGGGTTAAGGGAGGAAAAGAGAACAATCAAAGGGGGAAAAAGAGAGGAATAGGGAGAAGAATCAGGAGAGGAGAGGAGAATGGACAGCAAGTGAAAAGAAGAAAGGAGGCCTATCCAGACAGACAGGCGTGTGTCCTTCAAATGCTCCCGGCACACAACTGTTAACAGGCATCTGTGAAAATGATTACGGTACAGTAGTAAAGTGGGCTCCATGGCTGACCTTACGTGATTGTATCAAACGTCTAACTACTTCGGGATGTGCTCACAATACTGTATACATATACCATACCTGATCCAACCTGATCCTGATCCTCTAGACTTTAGGAAGTTTCAGTTAAATTTCAGCTGAGCTGGTGAACTTCTTTATTCTACTTATAAATACATGAAAGCAAAAGGCAAAGTTTGTCAGTGTGACATTTGAAATCCGTACGTGTAGCAGTCCACGGTGGTGAACTCATTAGAGTGTTATCTGGGGAGAACACATTCTGGGAGTAGTTTCCACGGCCCCCGCACTAAGCATTTGGAAAGTGGTACCCAACCCAAGTGTTACAGGCTTATACGGTGGAATAGCGCTCTAGACCTTTGGCTGCGAGAGGTCCGTTTGTGTCGAGCGCTATTTGTTTTTCCCCTCCGTCTTATCCCACAGCTCTTTGGGCTCAGGAATGTCTCGTCTCAAAAACGATGCCTGATGCCTTATGTGTTGGCAGAAAAAAAAAAAGCATGCACATGCGCGCGCACACACACACACACACAGATACTTCTGTTTCTACTGGAGTCCTTGAAGCCACTATCAACATGCCAAAAGGGGCCTCTGAGTGCCAAATGTACTGAGACTAAATGCCTGATTTCCTGTTTGTCTCATCAGTCACAGACAGAGAAGATGCTCTACAACAAAGCCACCGTCACGGAAATTCCACGTCTCTCCTCCGACTCTTTAAACAACCCATAAAAGCACACCTGTTAGCCAGTGTATATATACCTGCTCTGATTGCATGCAAATGTTGGATATTTATAAAAAATGCATATCATTTCAATCTTACAAAGGGCTCTGTTTGGGCGCAGATGGGGGAAAAACTCACTAATTCCAAAGCATTGGCTCCCACATGTCCTCAGCTATTGAACCTGCAGCCTGATGAACTCATTTCAACTTGGAAATGGAGCATTTTTTATTTCAGTTTATAACACTTTATCATTTTTCCCATAACTTGGACATAATTGGATTGTGAGAGGCTGATGGATATCGCAGCACCAGATCCTTCAGCTTTGACTTATCTGGAGCTACTTGCTTGCAGTGCAACCCCACCCATCCATCCATCCATCCACCGACCAATCCATCCATCCATCCACCGACCAATCCACCCATCCATCCATCCACTGATCAATCCACCCATCCATCCATCCACTGATCAATCCACCCACTCACCCATCCACCGACCAATCATCCATCCATCCATCCATCCATCAACCGATCAATCCATCCATCAATCCATCCATCCCTTCACCCACCCACCCATCCATCCATCCATCCACCAACCAATCCACCCATCCACCCATCCATCCATCCACCGATCAATCCATCCATCCATCCACCCATCAATCCATCCATCCATCCACCCACCGACCCACCCACGCATCCATCCATCCATCCATCCATCCATCCATCCACCCACCCACCCAGGTTTTTTACTGAACCTGGGTGGTTTCACGGCAAATTAAAGTCTTTCCCAGTGGCATTTGTGGCACAAAACCTGGATGTTTTTACCAAACTCGATGCTTTTAACGACACATCCCAAAAGTTTTCCATTGTTTTTTCACCAGCCACATTTGTTACACCACACCTGTTTTTTTTTTTTTTTATTAACCCGACCTCTGTATTTTTACCAGAACTGGGTGATTTTACTAGCTCATCACAGTAGTTCCCAGCAGTACTTGAGCCACTGAATCTCGTGTTTTTAATAGCACATCATAGTGTTTCCCAGCAGTAACTGAGCCATTGAACCTGGTTGTTTTTCACCAAACTGTCTCTGCTTTTGTGCTACCAAACACGGGTGTTTAAAGCCAAAACATGATCTTTTCCTAACCATAACCAAGTGTTTTTTGTGCCTAAATGTAATGATAACTTCACCCTGTGTTGTTGAGAAATGTTAAGTATTTATGTATCTACTACAAAATAATGTAAAAATGTGATGTATCTATAGTTTGCAGAAATGTACATTGTGAACACCTCTTATGGTCATTGGGTTGCTTTCTCTCTTTCTGGATGTTTAGTGTGTGCGACTTTGGAATTATGTTAGTGATGTGTTACTGTAACTATTCCACCATCTCACAGTGCAAGTGTATGGAGTTTCTGTTGTGACTCTGGTTAAGTTCACTGATGGATCGCCTGAAAAAAAATTCTTCTGGTGCATCTTCTACTTACAAAAACAATGGGTGTCAAAACTGTGCTTTACTATCCTGTACAGTCTCAAAGCACTGCTTTCTATAAAAGCCCAATTAAAGGCTTCATGGGGCGTAGATTTCCTCCTCCTGAGTCTGACTTAATTCTCTCGTCTGCTGGCTCTAAATTCAAGAAACATCTGAGCACAGGAATCTGCTCGCCCCCCGGTAGTGCTTGAGGATCGCTTTTGGCTAAAGACCTTACAGACGTTGCATCACTGCAAGAGGCATGAAGGGAAAACAAACCAAAAACTAAGGACAACAATTGCCTACCCCCTCCCACCGCCTCCTTTATTTCCCCATGCAACCTCAGTAGCATTGCAAAAGCATCTGTAAGTTCTAGGATTTCAAACTTTTAGGGACGGGCCAACTCTAAATCATACAACCACATCCAACAGGCTGAAAAGCCATGCAGCAAGTACTCACATAGAAAAGATGTTATTATAACTCACAATTTTTTTCTCCTCCTCCTCCTGAGGTTCTCTCATTTCAGTTAAACCTCGTTCTGGGCTGCTGGAGTCGAGAAATGCTGCTAACCCGCTAGAGTGCTGGATGTTGTTTGGGTACCGAGGAGGAAGAGGAGAGGCTGAGGTCATTGACCTCATGGAGGAGGCAGGGTGACAGCAAGGGCAAGCCTGAAGGGGACGGAGAGGAGTGGAAAAAAATGGACTGGTGTTTGGCAAAGTTCAGCCTTGGGAAGTGACCCTGATTGAGCTTGGCAGACATGGCTCAAACTCAGTATTTATAAACTCGCGTGTGCACTGGATATCCTGTGAAATCTGGAGTCTAAATGGTGTAGTGTGCAAGGAGAGCTCCGAGGCCAGCTCACCTCTTGACCTCAACATCTGAATATAGACAGAATGGGATAAAGAGAGCAAGTAAGAGACTGAAGGGGAAATAAAGAGACAGAAACGAAAGAAAAAGGCAGATGGACAGACAGAGGATTTGTACGCGAGCCAGCTCGTACAGCCTGTGGTCCTCCAGAGGGACGATACCTTATGATTTGTCGGGAAAATGACAGTGGTAATAAAAACATGATGGGGAACATTTTCTGTACAAGACAGAGAATTGGAAGCAGCAGCTTTCTGGAAAGGCCTGCAAAACCAAAGCGGACCACGGTAATTGTCATTAAGTCTGACCGGGACCACATCAACGAGGCCGGCGCTCGGCCGGACCTCCAGAACAAAGCGTGGAAAACAAGCAGTCTTTTTAACCCAAATCCATCCAGAACCATTCTCATAGATGTCTTCAGACCCACAGCAGAGGCAGAACAGGATAACTACCACATACTGCAAATCCATGACATGATGTGCCAGTGTGCTCATGACGCTGTCAGCAAGAGCGCAGAAATAGCACACCGTAGGCTAGAGAACCACTACACTCTTAGTGTTTTTACATGGGAGTCCAAGTTGAATCAGTTGTACCAAAAACACTCGGGGAGTTAGAAGGATATGTCAAGTAGATTATGAAAAGCAGATATATATTTGTCAGTGTAATACTGTCTGGCACACATTACAAAGACTGGTCTATGAAGGAAGGGCTTAAGGGTCGAGGACGGATTATTGGAGAGGACATATGTAAATCTAATACAATCTTGGCCACTGTCTCCACTGTTAATGCATTAATGGAACAGCCACGTCAGGAGGGCAGAGGACTAAAGGAGGAGAAGAAGACAACATCTCTCACCTAGGTGGAATCCGCTACTATAGTCAGCATCCTCTGGTGATGAGAAAAGACAGAAAGGAGAAGCCAGAAGAGAGGCACATCATCATGTTAAAGAAAAAAGACACCTACCCTTCTAAGCACATACAGGAAAAGTAAACGTCCAAAGAAATACACATAAAAAACACATAAAGGTACAATAAAAAAGACAGAAATCTGATTAGATTGATTGTTACTCATGTCAGTTAATTAGTTATGTCCAATGATGAGTGACAGCCAATGATGTAGTGGTAAATAAGACAATGACCTCCAGCTGATGCATCATGAGGCAGATGACTACCAACATAACCAAAAAAAATCCTCGTAAAAATAATACAATTAGTTAACCTCAACAAAACTCAAGGATAAACCATATTCTTCAAATAACATTTGCATAAACTGGATTTGGTTTACAGTCCACTACATCCTTGGCCAATTCGTTGGATGACTGTTTTTCTTAAGTTTATGAATAATTTAGTATTATGAGTTTGGCACAAGATTACTGGAGGTGTCCATGTAGAGGAATGATTCTCCAAGCGACGTCTACTCCAATGAAAATGACGAGTTATCTGGTGAGAGATGAGGCTATGTACAGCACACGAGCCAATAACCTACAAACTCCCTGCAGTGTTTAAGAGGAGAAATCGACAGGGGCGTCTGATGCTCTCCTTCAGGAGCGATTATTAGCTTTGACATGAGAAGACAGGCCCAATGAAAACAAGAGGGATGAGGAGCAGAGGTGAGAGGTAAACCTTTCATAACACACAAAAATTATGAAGGGGAACCAATCACAAATGGTTTTACTGTTTTTTTGAGTCGCAACACTATGAGTCAGTAAAGTGCAATTCAATGGGAGATGCCAGAGAAGTAGTACCTTCGATCTCCTCAGCTGTGAGTGCAAAGGAAGCAAGGAGTATTAATGAGGCAGGAGAATAGGAAGTTTTGATGAACAAAAAGTAAGTTATGAGACAAGATGGGAGAATAAAGAAGAGGAAACCTACCAAACTCTACTGCCACATCATCTTAGAAAAGCAAAAACAAGACAAACAAATGACAAAAAGAAGAGTTAACATCTCAATTTCTCATGTGAAATACTCTAATTTGAGCTAAAATATATTAGTTATGAAAAACACTTGTACACAATACTGTGACAACATTGTTGTGCTGAGTAGTTTCTCTTACAAACACTGAAATAGTTCTGAATGAATCTATTTCATTGTGCACTACTATCCTTATTGGGTCTAAAAGTTAACTGATCTCAACAAAACAAACAGAAAAATAACAACAATCACTAAATATGGTCCCCTTACTAACTTTTTCATAAGATTTCAACTGCAACCCATGGTCTTCATCAGTGTATGACATATGCCCAGCCGTCATGACATTAATAAAGTATGAAATTCTGGAGGAAGATTATTTTTACAACCCCTTTAAGATAAAACCACACCAACACCAACTTCAACTTCCGCATGACAACAGTGGGCTTCCAGACATTAAAGCCCCATAAGTTGGCTGCCAACCTTGGTAGCTGTAGCAACATGTATCTTACCAAATTACACTTTGTCCTTGATCCTGCTACATTTTTGGAGTTGAGGGAGGAGTTGACTGAAATCATCAGCTACTATGAAGATTCCACCCGGTTACTTGGGCTTGTTGCTGCTGATGGCATCATACAATTCCAGCAATGCATTTTTTTAATTTTCATCAGTCTTGTGTCTTTTTTGCTCTGAACAAGGTCTACCCATCCAGTGCAATAGCTGGATCCAATAGCTTGACCTAGTAGGATTCATAAAAGAGGTCAAGGGGCATCGAAACCCAAAGTCCTCCTCTCTAACAAGGAAGATAAGAGCAGGTAAAGTTCCTCATTGTTTTGGCAAGGATCTTCTTGAATGGCACATCAATAGGCTGGCAGCCAATAATTAGGCCTTGATATCCATTAGCAGATGTCCAAAAGTGGGCATAGTTTCATCTACAGTGGGTTTGTAAAAAAAATCCGTCCACCGTTGAAGACCAGGAGATGCAATTGAAAGCTCAGAAAAAAGCTAGTAATATTTTATCGAACTATAAGAATGAACTGACATTCTACTAAATTATATTTCTATTGTTTCTATTTTGCTACATGACATATTTTTACCTAGTGAGACACAGGCGGTGGTACATGGCTGTTGTGCATCTGCTGTGACTTTACAGAAAGAAACATATTCAGATTCAAAAGCTTCCAAAATCCTGCTTACATTGTTCAAGAGTTCAGACCAAAACAATAAAGAGCCTACTCTGAGCTAGACTTTTGAAACCGGGATGTGTTCTACATTAAAGCGTTTCATTTTGATTTAAGGTAGCTTATGAAATGACTCCAGATGTTTAAGAGTGCCATCCAAACAGCTATAAGATGATGGTTTCAAAATGGTAGCTGATGCAGGATCAGTGTGTGTGTTTGTTTAAAGACGCTGTTAACATTTGGAGGCACTTATAGATGCTTCCTCCTCTTCACGTGTTCCCATTTTGGCCAAACAAGGTTAAATCAAAACATACATAACACCATCTACCACAGCACGGGGCTCGCCTTACAGCGCCGCGTTCATTTCCCAGAGCGCACCGCAGCTTGGGGAGCTGTTACGTCACAGCCGGAGTTAATGACTAGCCAAAACAGCAGTCAGGAGCGATCACCGCGAAGGTTGCTCCGTGCTAGAAACATCAGGCCTGAGAGCCATGATTGTTTTGAAGTGTGGAGCCAAATGTGTCCGCCTTTATCTGACATCTTGTTTCACATGTTAGTGTTCACGGCAATGTTCCGACTGATGTTGCCCTCCTCCTGCCGTAATGTGACATTTTAAGTTGGACCAGCACCTAAAGTACATTCTGAGGTAATTGTGGAGGGGGAAAGACAGAGAGACTTGAAAGAGGAAACAACAAGGACAATATGAGAATGATAAAGATATCGAAAAACCTTCCAAGTGCTGCCCCTATTACACTCTGGAAGGCTTTCATCTGGTGCCTATCTGCCACAGGAATGGTTTGCATTGCCTAATGGCCTTGCAGCCTTGTACACCAACATTCCTGGTCTAATGAAACACCATGCGATAACACTGCAGAATGTAAAGGGCGCAGCCAATCTGAAAATGCTTAAACGGTGGAAAACCTTTTGTCTTTTCTGAGAGAGCATTTTACCCGGCAGGCAAAAGCAACCTTTTTGAGAGCAGTGAGAAAGAGCTGAAGTCATGATCTGATGTATGTGTGGACAGCGAGGCCTGCAGTGATGGTGGCAGCCAAGCCTATCATTTACTGAGCGCAGGGAGCCATGGCCGCCCAGATTGCTGCCGCTGACTTTCGCAGACATTCTCAGTGTGCAGCCAACCAGCGTACCAGTCAGCTAACCAGCCGTACTAGATTGGATGGACGCTTCATGGCCGACCCCCCCCTACCCATCTCCCCTGGAAAGGGACACACGCTTAGGGGTATATCACATATCGCCCACATACCAAAGATTCACCACAGAGGATGACAGAAGGGGTGAGATGAGGGTAGTGTTGGAATGAAGGGAAAGGAAGGATGACAAAAAGAGAAAGACGAGTGGATAACTCGATAGGATAATTCTAGTGTATTCCAACTTGAGTCTTATTTTTGTAGTTTTAGATGTTATTATTGGTTATGATAACGTTGGGCCTCATTCACCGTATCATCCTAAGTTTTTTCTTAAATGTGTTCTTGAGAAAGGAAAGTCTACGTCAGATTCATGATGTGTTCTTACACTGTAGAATTGATCGCACCTGTTGTTTTTATAATAATGAATCCCATTGTCCTGATAAATTGAAAGCATGTCCCAGTTAATTCCTATTAGCATGGGTAAATGCCACGCCAAACCCCCTAAAAAGGGCATAAAACTGCAGGATCATGTGTACACAGAAGAAGAAAAAGAACAAAAACAAAAATTGAGAAAATGAAGTTAAGAATGGCCAAACAATTGTCTAAAGAGAGTGAAGCATTCGACTCAATCAAAAAAAGAACAAAAGCCTTCAGAAGTTGTGAAGTAAAAGGTTCTTCTGCAGGAAGTAAATGCTAAACAAGCTATCATATTTAGTAGTAGTGGATATAAATTAACACAAAAAGACCCATGGAATGCTAAAAATGCGCATTAATCCACCACCTACACCTGATACACCCCAAAATTGTCAAAAGCAAAATTGTCAGAACTGAGGACAGAGACAATAGCCACAGCAAGAGAGCATGACAAAGAGAGGAGGAGAGAAGGTGAAAGGTGGACTATTCCATTGTTTCTGTAAGTTATTGATAATTTACTCAGAACGTTGCTTTGTCAAAAAAAATTTTAACCTGCTGTGGTATTTTCTAGCATGATCTATCATGGCTAAGATGACATTGTTCCAATAACATTACTGATGTGAACTGAAGTGACTGAGTCATTTTTATTTCCAAAAATCGTAATAGTGTTAAATAATAAAAATGAATATTTAAAATATTACAAATTGTTGTGATTTAAATCCTATAATATTATACAACTATAGAATTGAAGAAAACATAACTACTTGTGCAATATTTTGCACAAACATGTTGGCACTCAAACATTTGTAAGAATGCTCTTCAGTGTGTGAATATTATATTACCTAAGAACATATCCCAAATAAAGAAAACATCAATAAATGTCAGAATCTTTGTGAAAACTGCATAAATTGGCTTTATCAATAAATTTCTCCTTGAGAATGATTGGCGAATGAGGCCCAATTTACTTAAAGTATTTGCTTAGATCTAGAAATATGATGAGGTCGCAACAAGGTACAAACAAAGATGAACATTCAGATAATCTGACAGGTTGTATAGCCAGATTATCTGAAATATAACTGAAGAGAGTGCCCCTGGAATTTAAATCCCTTTAATCCTTCAATGCACAAGAAATCTGCGTGTGCACAAGAATAGGAAGTATGGTGGGTCAAAGTTGCAGAACTGTGATGAATATTTACAGTGTTCTGGGTGATAATTTCACAGTTTTTCTTTTTTAAAGTGATAGTAATTAGTTGGGTTTTGTAGTTTTACTAAATTGCTCTGAATGTTGAATAGAAGGTCAGCATCAAACCGATCTTAGCAATTATCTGTGCCATCATCACCACAAGAGTGTAAATAATCATCCAATTTGGCAGCTTAGGCAGCTAAGTAATACTAGCCATTAGAGTAACATAAAATTGTACTCTCAGGATTATACTTGGAGCTGCACAGTTTCTATCTGGCTCACTGGGCCATCCAGCAGAGTGTCAGTGCTCCAAGACAAGCTTTGAGCTATCTCCTTACGAGGGAGGAAGAGACAAAGGAATGACCCCTAGTCAGCACCCTGTAAATGGCCCTGAGTTATGAGCTGATGTCAACCTCGCAGCTCAGCCAGCATACAGATGGCCTTCTCCTTGAACTAAGTGGACGCTGTCACTATCTCTCTCGCTCGCTGTATCTCTCTCTTTTTTAAACAGCCAGCATGAGACTGGTGGAATTTTCCAGATGACAGTGAGATCTTTGTCATGCGTCTTCCAGCCTTCAAGCTGATTATTCAAAGTCAGGAGTTGGTGTGCATTAAAATGCAGATATTCCAAAATGTGAAAAGTCAGTCCAAATCGGGCACTGACAATGAATCAAGGTGCGAGGAATTTCAACGTGAAGGGAAACAATAATAACTTGATCCATAAAACTCTAAGGGTGGTCTCCGCGGGGGGTTATCTGGCTCTAACTTTTCTCCTGCGCCCATCACGCTTCTAAAAATCTACCCTCGGGTCTGTAAGCATTTAAGTTGAAAAATGAAATGGACGGATAAATTGAACATGGGGCCAGGTTCAGGGCCACTTATGAGCGATCTTGGGCAGCATTTCGAAATGGTTCGGTTGCTCGCTGGAGAAAGAGAGAGTGAGAATGAGAGGGATAGTAATGTATGAAGAGAGACATAGGGAGACCCCAAGGTGAGCGATAAGTGTGTCCACGTGTTTGGCAGACTGCAAACCAAACCAAACAATCAGACAGCGAAGAGGTTTGCATGTCAGACAGAGGAACAGACATGCTGTAAGAAAGCCCAGAGAGCCGTCAGTATGTTCAGAGGGAGCAGATGGGGAGCTGGAGGAGCGCCAGGCATCGCTGGTAGGGAGCTGGGGGGTGAAAAAGGGAGGAGGCAGATAGGCCAGGTTGACAACTAAAGATGTAAAATAGCTGATCTAACCCCTGCACCGGATTGATAATTGACATGATGGCGCTTTAAACATCAGTTTCATAACCGAGGAATGCATCCATGAAAGCGGCGGGAGCGACAGTGAGGAAAAGGGATTATTTATATCTTGCAAATGTTAGGCGTAAATGGACACGGTTAAGCAATGCTCACCGCAGCCCCTCGCCAACACCAATATTGTTCCAGCCGACGGAGCTCCCGGGCTGGAAAGAGAACGAGAGAGAGAAAGAAAGGGACCCCCTCCTCAATCACCACCTCTTTCCTGCGCCGGTAACAGCGGGGTCTCCACGGTATCCTTCAATTAGGTTGTAGTTTATGGCCCCGGGGCCCAGCCGGTTTGGCGCGCACGGGGCCATGATCCAAGCTTTGTCTCCCTCCATCTCGCCTGACCCAGCCACCACCGCTCCGCAGGGCCACATCTGCTACCGAATGTGACCCCTCGACTACTTCCATTCCTCCTTTAAACCATCCATTATCCTTTTTCTCTTCCCTGCGTCTCCTCTTCTTCTGCTTTTTTCCTTTACGCCCTTCACTTTTATTCACTCTAGTCGTTGCTTACACTCCGACCTGAGCCAACATTTTTCTTTAATTGACTTTTTAAAAAAATTTTGAACACTGAGAAACCGAGGAACAGAGAGTGAATTGTTATCATTCCCTAGTTATTCATCTCGTCCTGAGAGGACCGTGTCAAGGGACTTCCTACAACTGCTGCTGCACACAACTAATCCTTACAGTATGGGGGAAGAAAGTTTAGCTTTAGCTCAAAAGGAGACTTATGTTCCTTCGGTATGAGCCGCAGTGGACTCTACTACATTTTACACCTGCCCTCTGTGCACAGAGAGCGCTGGGGTGGGTTACAAATCCCATAACTCATAAGAGGAACTGGGCCATTAAAATGAAATAGGAAGGGAACAGTGCGGCACTGTCTGTCTTTAACTTTTTAGCGGGCTATTTTTGGCCATCCGGCACCGTGTATGCCAGTATGCGGTTGAACATAACCAGGAAATGACAACATCCATAATTCACTTCTTCAAATCTGAGGTAAACGAGCCCTAATGCTAAGTTTGGAGGTGGTCAGCGTAGCTCTGTCGGTTATTTCGGAGCTCCATATTGAAAGAGTCACGTTACATTAAGGGCTCACCGCCATGCCGGAGGGAAACAAGTAGTCAAATGGACATGTCCGTCCCAAAGTGGTAATCTACAGTGAAAAATATGACCAATAAGAAGTAGGTTTTGGTTCAATGGGGTCATTGTGAGACCAGAGCAGGTCTTCAAAGCCAAGCACAAGTGTGGTGTTTTTTCTGAGGGTTCATATGTTTGGGAAATGGAGATGGAGCTGTACATTGCAGAGGAAAACCTATGTGGTCTCATTAAACCTAAATATGTGTTTATTGAAATGAGGATATAAACAAAGATATGAAGTGAGGATACAAGCAGGGAGGAGAGGTGTCAGGGTTCCCACAGCTTCAAGCAAGTTAGATTTCAGACTTTTTTAATGTCAATCTGAATTTAATTGAAGCCCAATTTTACAATAAGCAAGGGAAAAATTATATGTATAATTATCAGAAGTTCATGTTGGAAATTATATTATGAAATTATATCTTTTTAAAAAAGAGCAATTTTCCAGGACATTTCCTTAGTTTCTTCCTTTCCTTTGTTTTTTTTTGTTTTTTTTTTACCATTTTTCTTTGTGTGTGTGCTTGTTTTAACTAATTTTCAGGTATTTTTAAATGGTTTCTTGCTAATCCAATTTGCTCAGGTTTCAAAGGTTTGAATTTAAAAACAAAACAAAAAAAAAAAAACGTTTTCTTCTTTCCTAAACTGCATGACGTTAATGTGGGAGGCATTCAGTTAATTATTTTAAAATAGATATTACCACTTATTTTTAGATGTTACGATGCAAAATCAGAAAAATGTGATACAAAGTATGCTTCCTCTTATGTCTTAGCATTTTTAAGACTTCTGAAAGATTTTTAATGCCAATTAAGACCTTTAGATGAAGGAATTTAATGCCTTTTAAGTCTTTTTAAGGATCGTAGGAACCCTTGATGTGTAGGAGGACAATGAGGAAACACTTTCATGGTTGAGATGTGGTATATATGAGGGATAACCTAATAAAACAAAAGAAATGTGGATAATGTCTTTGTTATTACTTTGTTGTTGAAGCTGCACAAACAAAAGCTGCATATGGGACAATTTTTTCATTCATTTTCAGTTTTGAATATTGCAAGAAAACACAAATTTCACATAAAGTTCAGGCTGTAAGCAAACTGCGCTCTGAGTTCTGTGTGGGGCGCACCGGCCCACACCTTCTGCAGGACCCACAGCAGATATTGGCAACGTGTTTTCCTGCTCCATGGCTACAGGCATGCACACGCAGTTATATTGTAATGCGCAGCCACCATGCCAGCTGGATAGGCTTCCCGTTCATGCACTGCAGCTCACCGTATACAAACCAAATTGCTATTTGGCAACTGATTGTAAACCATGGCTAATATCTTTGTCATTTTGAGACTGCATGTCAGGGGAATCTCTTACAGGGGTTTTCACTCAGGTGCAACAGAAAGTCCTGCGGATGATTGTGGCACGCACAGCAGCCACAACAGGTGGGCGCAGTCTTAATAAGGGCACATTGTGCCAATTTGGGCTTGAAATTTACTCTTTTTTTCCATGTGAAAATCCAGAATTAAAAGAAGCATTCTAAGGTGTTTGGGGTTCTTCCTAAGCAGAAATCACTGTTTTGGACTTTGCAGCTGGACATGAGAGATGGACTGCTGTCTTAAAAAACACTGGCTGCACACTCACTCAGTCTGCTTCTCTTTTTGGTGGCTGATGGGAGTGAATGTGTTCAATCACAGTTGTTAAATCAACAGCTGTGATTGAACACCACTTCTTTTTGAAGACACTTGTGTATTTTAATCTGATTGATTGGTAAAGAGCAAAACAAGACAATTTTCATTCCACTTTGCACTTGCGTTTAATCTTTTCAAATGTTTCAAAAGTTCACTCTCAGTATTACCATTAAAACCCCTGCAACCCCTCTCTTTAAGAAAATCAAGCTGTCTAATTCAAAATTATGATGTAATTTATAGCTGGAATTGGTAACTTTTATAAAAAACAGCTTTTTGTCATATTTCCCGTAACTTTCGCAAAATCCTCACAGCAGTACATGAGACCAATAGTCTGTAAAAAATTGTTCCTCCTCCTTGTAGACCTTTTAGAGGCATTTGCTAAACAACCAATCAGAGCTGAAGAGTCACTTAAGCCTCCTGCTGACTGGAAGATTTTTGCAATCTCATAAATTTAGCGAAGCTACACTCCACGACATATATATTAATAAACTTGGGTACGACATCAAGTTTGTATACAGGCAGGCAAGACATACGTCCATCAATGTCAACGTGCAAGAACAAAACGTCAGCGTGCATCATCAATCTACGCCGCTGTAATGGTAAGAGAAAAACGTAACAAACATGGATTGAGCCCTTGCTGTAGTTGCATTTATGTGTGTGCCAGAAAAAGTCTGAAGAAGAAGAAGAAGAGGAGGACAATGTGGATTGGGAAAAAAGGCCAACTTTGCATGCCAATTTCCCATCGAGAGCTTCAAGTATTTATTAGCATCTATGAGCATTTAGCAGTGTGGCGCTGATCAGAGCATCGTTTCATGCTGCATTTCTATTGGTTGCATAGTTTTATATTTTATATTTTGTATATATTGATATTTTTATATATTTTTTTCTGTACACACGGCTGCTGTGACAAGTTAATTTCCCACAAGTGGGATAAATAAACGTGTCTAAGTCTAAGTCTAAGTCTAGATGTAGGTTGTTACAGCAGTCACACAGTGAGATGGTCATCCCAAATTTCTGACACTGCCAGAAATTTTATCCCAGGCTGTCTCTAATCCCACAACTCTGGGACAGCCCAAAATGGCACAGTGTATACCTTGCGAGCAGCATAGAACCAAGGAGTGTTCACTCAGCTAAACCTGCATCTAAATCTAGGGGCCAAAAAGCCCCAGAAACACACTGACTGACCAAAAAAATCCAATGAAAAGAACTGATTCCCTTGAAGGAATCTCAGTTGATTAAAGGGTCTCTGATTGATGATTTGACTTTAAAGAGGCAGCCCTGATAACAGTTTAAAAAAAAAGTATTGAAGTTACAAGCTGTAGCTTCAAAACCTGCAGTATTTCAACACCCTCCAGCGGCTCATGGCTCTTTTCTCGTCTTGAATCTAAAACCAGGGTCTGTCGGCCATACCTAATTGTTTCTGCTGCTGTCCTTTTCTTGTGTAACATGGTTTATGTCTTCTGTCCTCATTACAAAGCAATCAACAACCTTTGATTTATAAGGGTAATTTAGCTATAATCCCCCCATTTCCTGATCTCCTACATCCAGGCTTGTTATAGCACACTTCTCCTGCTGATGCGTTCTCCCTAACTGTGCTACACTGACCGGCCAGGCTCGGGGTCGCCGTCCAGCCTAATATTAATAAGGTACATTAATGCGCTCAGCAGAGCAACGTTGCGCCTCTATCACATGTGTAGGTCTTGAATCAGATCATTAATCTGTCACTGGGCGCTCTGAGATGTGGAGAGGTGAGCTGGATGGTTAGGCTGGCTGGCGTTTTTGGCTGGTAGGTGTAAAGAGGTTTTCCAGAGGGCAGAACCTCCTCCTTCCCTGCATTAAAGCCCGTGCATGACTGAGACCGCATCAACACATGGAGAGGCGGAGAGGGACAGAGGAAAGAGAGTCTGGGAAGACAGACTGAGAGAGTGAAACATGGAGCAGACGGGAAAATAAGAAGGAAGCTGAATCCAGACACAACACTTCCTCCGATGACAGGCGTGAAGCGGCGCGACGGTGCAGCAGACTTCAGAGCGCAGGGATGAGTCCTGAGTAACATCCCTAGCTTTCACCGTTTGTTAGTCACTATTATTCCATCCTCGGCATTACCTCTCCTAAACCCACCCACCTGTTGCAACGTGTTGTCATGTTCTGATAATAAACGCTTACATGCTCGTCGGCTCAAGGTCTTCTGGGGCTGGAGAGTCGCAGCAGGTCGCGGCAGTGCAAATCTCCTGGAAAAAGAGAGAGGAGGATAAAGAAAAAGAGAAAAAAGGCACAATAAAACCATCTGTTTTCACGACCGCGTTGGGAATAATAAACACTCCTTGCTACGCTTCAATATGCACCAGTCTCAATCTGTCGGCTCACACCGGTGAAAGAAAAAGAAGAGAGATGAAGGAGGGTGGAGGTGAAGGAGAAACACTTGTTGACCAAACTGCAGGGTTAAATGTGAATGTTCTTTTCTTTCACTTTTCTCCTTTCCTCTTTCTCAGTGTGTGTGTGTGTGTGTGTGTGTGTGTGTGCGCGCGTGTGTTTTTTCCCCTCCTCTTGGACGCTGCCAAGAAACTGCCCCGGCCTCCTGAGCTCTGTGTTGCACATCAAGTGCGGCCGTCCGAGCGCACACTGATGTGCGATTTTCCATCCACTTGCCATCCAAAGTGGATCGGTACCAGCACTATCATTTTCTGTCATTACTCATTTCGGGCCAGACATTGTGCGGAAATCCAGACTATTTTGGCAGTGTGAAGGAAGAAAAAAAGCATAGGAGAAAAAAAAAGGGGGGAGAGAAAGAGGGTGAAACTTGTGTGGCTGTGACAGCAGTAACGACACTTGGGCCAGCCGTGTTAAGAGGCACCGGTAGACAGGACAGGCTGATTTAGCTCGACGTTGTTTCTTACCTCTCCTGGAATTGTTTGGACGGGATTAAGCCGGCACGCGGGTTGGCTTCTCCCTCAATTTTGGCCTGCCACCAGGTTGCATCATCTTGGCTCATGATCTGAAGGATGGAGCCCTTCTTGAAGGCCAGTCCAGCCTCCTTACATGGGATGGCTTTGTCCTCTTTGGGGTCGTAGTCAAAGAGCGCCTTCATGAACACCTGGGCACACAGCAGAAAAGGGGAGGGGAGGGGGGAACAAAGAGCTGGATTCAGGGCACAACAGGAAAAAGCAGCGGTTCACTGTAAAAGACCTTTCCCTCCATTGCGTCGAGTGTGAACTCTGCAAGCTCGCAGCGAACACAGAAGGTGCTTCACCAACGCTCAGGGTGATTATTCTAGAAAGGTCATTGCAATCAGAAGTTGAAACCCGCCACCACTGGCCAAGTGAGTTTCTCCATGTGGTTCCATCAACACTTTCGGATGCACTAAGCCCTGTCACCGTCTTCCAAGTGTGGCGAGACGTAACATCTCCTGAGTCAGAGGCTCCACTCGCTTTGTTCCACCCGTTGACGTGCTCTAATTCTAAACACAATCTAATATCAGTAATCTTTCCACATTACAGGAACAAACCTGAAAAAAAAAAGTTGTTTTCTTTCTTTAATTTGCTCTGGCAGCGGGGGTGGACACAACTCATCAACACAAAGGAGGTTACAGCGGAAAAATCTCCGACATCTTTTCCCCTGTTGTGGGCGGCGGGCTGCAACCTAAAGCACCTTGCCGTGTCCTCTGTCCAAATTGAGTTCTGTCATGATGAGTTATCGCTCCTGAGACACCTCAGTACATGTGGGAAGAGAAAAGAGAGGGAAGGAAAGTGTGTGCGCGAGAGAGGAAAACAAGGGAGGGAGAGATTACAGTTTTTCGATGTCCTGTTGATTTAAAGAGTGCTTTGTGCCATGTAGTAAAATTATGCCTCAGACAGAGATGTTTTGTTTGGGTCATAACGGCCGCGCTGGCTGCGAAACTCTGTTGCAGAATATACTCATACATCTACATGCTGAGATCTGCTGCTTTTCTTCCCTTGGCTGCGTTTTTTTGGCTGGTAGATGCTCAGCCACTTAGCTGCCCCTTTGAGGCACACACACTACCTGATGTAAGCGGGCTATTCTCATGAAGGAGTGGCTGAGTGTTTGGCACCGGCGGGCGATTTCTCACACGGCCAGACAGCTCCAACCATTACATGATGACAAAGGATATAAGTGGCCCACCCTGTCCTGTACACCCCTGTTACACATGCAGGGTGGGCTAATAATGATAAACCGCCTTCGACCTCAGAGCTTAAAATCTGAGAGTGGATCCAGCCATCCATCTGTCTGATTCTGATAGATGAGCGTGTGAGAAATGGACTATCAACACCCCAGTGGGTGAGAATGATGGCATGCTGATTGGAGTGTCAGATAAACCACCCTCAGAATGAATGGCTACGAGCTACCGTCTCCTGCAGCAGCCCAACATGAATGAAGATAATCTTGTCATACATGTGGCTGGGTATCAAACCGCAAAACTTTTTTGGTACAGAAAGAGAAATGTGTCATCAGCTGGCATTAAATGTCTCGACAGGATCATTATGTTTTTCTTCCTTTGTTTGGCTAAACTTCTTGTACATCTACATGTATTAAGGCAACATTTGAGAAGTCCACTAAAGGAATGTTCAGACCAAACGCAGATAAAATTTTGCACGCGGCATGGTTAAATATAAAGTCAGTGCAAAAATGCAAAAAGACTCAAGCTCGTGCCAGGTGATGTGAATAGAAGTGAATATATGGCTACATCATTAAATTAATTTTTTAAATCGCGATTATGCACATGAATTTTTATAGGTAATCACGATACTTTTTAAAAAACATTATTTTTGTGTATTTTTGCCTGCATTGACAAGACCGAGCGTAAGAGTGAAAGAGAGGGGATGACATGCAAAATCCTGATTAATTGCATTTTTTAATAAAATGTTTTCTTTTTTTTTCTTTTTCAATTTTCAATTCCATTATTTTGTATTACAAAACAGTTATGAAGTCTATATTACAAAGGTGAATTATCTCTAACCAGATTAGATTAATTGACAGAAAAAGCATGGGATGAGCATTTAGAGGGCATTTCTGTAAAGGTGAGACTCATGGGTACCCACAGAACCATTTTCATTAAGATATCTTGAGGTCAGAGGTCAAGTGACCTCATTGAAATGACCATGCTGTTTTTCCATCACCAAATGTTAGCCTGACTTTGGAGCGTTATTCTGTCCCCTCACTGAGAAGTTAGCATGACATGGAATGTTGTGTAAAGATGGGAATGTCGGCCAGTGATTAATGGGATTAAAAAAAACGACGCATTAATTACGGCCCTTAATCGCATTACGATTAATGTTTTAACGCTCACAGCTCTTCTTTAAACTTGAGCTCAAATTTCACATGACGTTATTTCACGAAAACCTTTCAGTGTTGAGATTGAGACGTCCCTCAGACGTCAGTGGGCATCCAACACTCTACCAACATTAGTGCTGTGCAGAGACAGAAGAAACAATAATTACCCCAGTTTACAATGCTTAACCAAATGTTCACAGTGAAGTTGACCTGTGACCTTTTGGATATGAAATGTTGTGCCTTCATCATCTTCATTAGACATTTGTGCCAAAATTTAAGGAAATTCCCTTTTGCCTTTGACCACCAAAATCCAATCAGTTCATCATCAAGTCTAAGTGGACATTTGTGCTAAAATTTGAAGAAATTGCTTAAAGGGGTTCTTGAGATATTTTGTTCCCTAAAATATAGCATCAGTACATACAGACGGAAGGACAACCCAAATACATAATGCCTCTGACTATGGTTATCGCCTGCAGTTCGTAGAAGAACATGTTTAGAGTCCTCAAAGTAAGATATCCGAATTTTATCATCTGTACTGAAACTCGGGTAGTGTTTCATAACCTGACCTGGCTATTGTACTCCCTCTTTTTATTACCATTTTACAGTTTTCCTCTTCCCTTGTTCATACAAATTTTCCTCTCAACAACTCAAAAAACAATGTTCCAACAAAGCTCCATCATGCTGGAGTGAAGAAAATGTCTCTGTTCTGTAAGTCGATGAGTTTAACCCAATCAACATAACGATTACACCGGGACATGACCTACCTTTGGCTCCTTGGCTGGCGCCTCCTCCTTGATGCCGGGGACAACTTTAAAGGTAATGGCTCCTTGAGACTGGGCCTTAGAATTAAGAAAGACAAGACATAGAGCAGTTTAGATCCAAATAGAGGAGGCCTGGAAACAGCAGTCATCTGTCCTGCAAATATTTCACGACGCACCTAATCCAATGAAAGTCACATCATGCAAAGCACTGTTTGATTTTTCAACAATGGAAGGGTTATAAGGATTGGATGACTCTGCTTGGCAGGGATGGAGTGTGTGTGTGTGGGGGTAAAAGGAGGAGTGATGAAAGCTATCATCAGCTCCGGAGGCCTTTGTGTCTGCCTCTGGAGTTTAAGAGACTCTCTCTTCTCTCTCCAGTTGTCCCCCCTGGCAGGCCCACGGCGGAGCTTATTTGAGGCCTGTGGCGGAGCCTGCTTGGAGGAACTACTGAGCATCAATCTCGCCCAGGGGGGACGGCGTGGCTCCATGCATGCGGTCTAAAGGCCAGGAAAGACTTGTAGAGAAAGGCCGGTGTTTGGTTTTTCAGCGCTGCGATGCAAGAGCACATGGTCCTGGATGAGATGGGGGAGGTTTTTTTGCCATCACAAACAAGGAATGTTATTTTCGCCAAGGGAGAGGAGCTGAAACACGGGAGGAAGCTTTGAACAGCACACACACGGGGGAGAATGCACACACAAACAGATGAGGCTTACCAGAATACGAATGATTTCCTCTGGTTTCTTGTCGTCCACAGGGATTCCATTGACCTCCTTCAGTTCATCTCCGACATGAATCAGTCCTGCCACACACAGGCACAAAGTTTACACATCTACAATCTCCCGTCCTAATAGAAGAAGGCTACTGTGTAAGAGTCCGGTGCTCACAAAGCCGCGGGATGTGTACAGCACTATGGATTACTGTTTATCACCGTGGTGGCATTTGAGATTGGAAAAGAATCAAAACATCATTGTAGACACGTGTGGAAATTTGCCTTTGGCTTGTGGCAGAGTGAAAAACAGACTGGACACAATGAACACAAAATCAAACCGAAAACATGTGGACAACCAGCAGAGCTTCACGGTGTATTTGTCATTTATGTACATATTTACAAAATGGAAAAGGCACACAACTAGTGGATTCAGGTGCAGGGATAATCCCTGAATGCATCCCGTCTTTGCTACACACTGGATGTAATCCTGCTGGGATTTTTTGTACTTTTACACAAATATTTTGGTAGACAAAAGAGGAAAAACTGACCGCTTCTGTCAGCCGCTCCTCCTCTCATGATCCGGGCCACGAGGATGGCTCCTGTGCGCTCATCACGCCTTATCGTTGCTCCCTGCAAAGCAATCACAGAGAATAATGAAAAACTGGATGAACCGCGCTGGATTTTCACTCTGCTTACAGTTGCGCTGTTGAAATGTTAAATGATGATAGTCCAATATGACAGTCAGGCGCATCTGGTCGAAATTCAATGACATAAACTTCTTACTCATGAGAATGCTCTTACCAAAATGGCTGATTTGGGATTACTTTTCCAGAAAAATTGATTCGTATTTTTGCTCCTTTGAAACCTTTAACAAATGTCAGCTTATTTGTGCAGCATTGACATGGTTTTTAAAAGCGTTTTTTAAACCTCTGAAATGTGAGCAAATTGGTTTGATTTACTTCAAAAACATGGGGGGGGGGGGGGGGGGGGCAATCTGCAATTTAGCAAGAAAATTTGTAAATGGCTAAAAAAAAAAAAAAAGAGAGAGAATAAAGAAAATTATTGAAAAATTATCCAAGAACTAATGGGAAATGCCCACTAAACAGTTCTAATTACAATAGTTATATATTAAAGTTACAGAAAGAATATTTATTTATTTATTTAACGGTTTATCTTTTTTATTTTATTGTTTGTTTTCTTTTCTTTTTCTTTCTTTTCTATTTTTGCTATTTTTCAGGTAATTTTCTTTTAACTTTTTACTAATTCCTTGCAATTTTTAAATCAAATTCCAGTGGAATACAAGTACGGGGGAAAGAAGCTCAAAGTTTTACATCAACAAGCCACTTAATTCGATCTTCAAGACTAAATTTTTCAAAGAAACAACGACAGATCAATTAAAAAATGAGTATGCCAAGTAAAATTTTCTAACAATTTTACATTGAAGTAGAAAAGTGCTCTCAGCACAGTTCAGATCTCTGCCAGGCGGCCACAGGAAATGATCAGGGACACTCTAGGCAATACACGTGGCGCAGCTGCGCTCAGTGGAATTGTCTCTTTCTGTTCCTGTGCGGTCAAGATGTGGGGAAAGAAAACAAATGTCTTTTTTTTTCATCCAGCTTTAGTGGTTCATAAACTATTCAGGAATTAATCTGCAGATGATCCAGTTCAAAATAAGACCAAAATTTTGTTTGAATGTTATTTTTGAGCCACGACAAAGGCCAGAATGTGGCCTGCAATGAATTAGGTAAAGCTTGTTTTTAGCCCAGCTCATTGCCAGAAATACCTTTTGCTCTAGAGTTTGCACTCAATGACAAAATAGAGAGTGAATAAAATGAGTCCAATTCCTTGTATGTTTTCATTCAAAATTCTTGAGGAGTTGATAAACTATTCATTTTTGGAATTGTTGGAACATGAGGAATATGAAAACTAATGTTGCAATTATTTTCAGTCTCCCTGTGAGAGCTATTTTGGATATTAAAAACAGAGAATGTTTAAAACAAGGGTTTTTTGGGTTTTTTTTCAAAAGGTCATGTTCCAGTCTTTGCAAGTGTTTACTTTCAGGGGCTAAACATATATTTTATTGATTCAAATTATGACATAAACGAAGAAGAATCACTTGGATAGGATATAAATTATAGATAACTGATATGACAACACAAAATCTTAACACAAAATTTCACTTTTTCACATTTCACATTTCACATTTCTGTGAATCACCGCAACCACAAGAGGTCCTTGAGCACAGTCAAAAAAGCTCCTACAAAATATTTGGTTGGTAGGTTTGGTAGGTTGGTAGGTAGGATTGGTCCAGTAGTATGCAAGTGTTGTAGACAGACAAATACACACACTCACTCACACATGCACACAAACACACAATTAAATGGAATTACACCGTCCGGGTCTGTCATGTGATGCCATGGGGCCCATAAGACTTTTTCCCATTTACTTACATTGGGAAAGAGACGTCTAAAACTCAGTGGATAATTTTTTCTGAGCGTCAAAAAATGACTCCTTACACTGTCAAAATGTAATCCACTCAGTTTGATAACATTTGAAAAGTCTAAAAGAGCCGTAGTAGTAAATAATTTCATTGCCATTCAAGCTAAGGAAACTCTAAACCGGAAGTCAGTTGCTCTGCTGGAGGAAGTTACCTGCTCGGGCACAGTGTGCATGCTCTCTGGGTTCCATAATGGTCTGGATACTCGTTATTTCTATAATGTGGAGACCATTTTTTGATTCATGTGCTACTGAGCAGCTCTCATATGAATGACAGGGGCCCTGCCTCCATGCTGTATCCAGAATTTCATGATACATCCATGGATTCAACAAGGTCGACAGATTCTTTGTTACTGATAGTCTGAATGTCTCTGTCACTGCAGTAGTAGTGAGGGCATTAATGGCACTGAGGGCTAACCAAGTACGAGGCCACAGACTCCAAACACACACACACACACACACACACAGTGGCTCAAGACTGCTCTGTCCTCCTTTATGGGCTTGGTGTTCAGCCAGAAAGACACACAGAGAAGAGGATAGGGTTTCGTCTTTCTTATTAAAAATGACTGGTGATGCTTTCGCCAGTAAACCCAAATAGCTTCTTCCCTTTGCCATAAAACAATAGGCTCACTGGGTGCCAACCTGTCAAAGCCCTCCCACAAACACCATTTAGGCACCAGCCTGGCTGGGGTTTACGGGTGGAATAGGATCACAAACTGCAACCCAACATGCGGCGTCACCCTCTCTCGGGCCGGACGACCCGAACCAGACAGATGCATCGTCTAGTCGACACATAGTTTGTCGGGGCTGCAACTCATCCTTCCACCCTTTCTTAGCTGCTATTCCCATCATCCCAGAAGATTGTTTTTATTTCAGTTACAAAAAAAAAAGGCTCGGAGCCTTCCTCACGCCGCTCAGCAGCCGTGCTTTATTTCAGCTGTCCTAATCCATTGCCTCCCAGGTCGACCGCTGGATTGCAAAGGTTTCCCCGTCAGGTCCAAAATGGTTCTGGCTACTACCATCGATGAAAGCGCAGGAGGAGATATGCTGGGGAAAAAAACCCTCAAAGACCAAAGGAGTCTCTGGTTTGTGCCACTTTGCCTATTCCATTAGCATGTCATCTTGGTTGTTTTTACGACCTTCTCACACCTAATGGTTTTCCTCCTAGATAATGGTTTCCTCAAGGCCTTCAGGGTGCGGAGACGGGGAAGGACATGGGGATAAGACAGTGGTAGGTTTTGCAGAGAGTTGCGGACCTAATAGAATAATTGGGCTCATTATAGAAACTCGAGAGGTTGCAGTAGGAGAGAAATCAGTAGAGCCGGTCAGAGAGAGGAGAAGGCACTGTCAGGCCGCGGTGTCAGGGTCACATATAAGCCCTCAGTGTGACTTAAAGCAGCTGTCTGTGATGCAATGGCCCTCGGTCAGACAGAGAGGCCTTTTGTGCGCGTGTCTGAAAGAATAGAGCTCTGCGGGGAGAGAGACGGACTGTGACAGACAACAGGGTGAGATGGGGAGTCTGCAGGAAATCTCACAGGAGTATTCAGACATGTGGTCATTAACTTTCTCTCTCTGCTTTTTCTTTTGGACTCTCCTTTTTCGAGCTGGCTGATGGCCAGTGGTATGATGGATATTTTTATTGTGTCCCCAGGGGTCCCTGGTGGCTGGTGGCAGTCTAAAGGCTAACTAAACACCAGAGAAGCAGCCTTGGACTCCAAGTTCCTAACGACAATTGGCTCCACAGACATGCTCCACACCGCACGTCTATGCCTATCTATGGAATCTGCTCACATATGGTGAGTAGATATAAATCGTGTTTTGACACATATGGCTTAAATCACATGATGCCATTTAGAAACACCGCTTTTAAGAGTTTTATTGCAAGTGGCAATGGTGATTATATAGCAGCGCATTTAGCATGCAAACACAAACGGATGGGGTCGCGAACTCTGGGAAACGAGGAGACCATTTTATTCATTCAAACCACCATGCTTTATGTGTTTTTACACCAGTAGAGAAACAAACTCGCGTGTCAGTGGACAAATTTGCCCTTTCTCATTTTTCTCTCACACCTTAATGACTCTCTTGGAGGAGTTATTTGAATCTGCAGTTATTTTAAACACTCTACTCTCCGTGATTCTCATCTGACCCACTGCCCTTCAACGTGACGGGCCTACGCAGGCAGGCCAAGCCAGAAGCAAAGGAGCACGGGATTTATGGAGGGAGGGGGAGCCTCCCATCTTAATCTGGCCAACCCCAGTCTGAACTCAGCCCTGGTACGGTAGCCAAATGAGCTCTGTCTGATAAGGAAAGCTGAGAGAGGCCAAAACGCTCCAGTGGCAACACGAGCGAGCCAGACTGGAGGGTAAGTGGAAGACCAGAGGAGAGTCGGGACTGACGAACTGACTGAAAGGGAGGTGAGGGAGGTGGGCTGTGGGTGAATAAGTTGGGGTCAGAGTTGAGAGGAAGACTGTGAATGAGTAAGTGACTCAGTGAGTGAATGAATAAGAAGAAAATATAAACTAAGGAGATATGATGAGAAAGAACCATAGAAATAAGAAGAGAGGGACTAAGAGCAACAAAAAAGTAGTCTTGCTTAGCCGGACCAATCTTCACAACATCACGTCAGCACTAGAGAAATGTCGCTCTGTCTCTTTCTGTCAGTGTTCTCAACCTCTATTACGTCCTGCTCCTCAACATCATCATCCAGGTGAATATTACTATCTAACCTGCTGAAAGTAAGCTATACGAGTTATGAAATGACATAACCTGTCCCGCACATTTTCTTCACTGCTCCTTGGTCAAAGAACTCTCCAGAGACTTTTGACGGATGCACAAAGCTTGGCAAGTCCAAAGAGTTGGACCTGTCTTCGAGCACAGATGTCCTCTGCAAATTTGTCAGATTCAGATTCATCTTTATATCTGAATCTGGTCCTGTGGCACACTAGGTAGTGCAAATTAATTCAAGTTTCCTGTGGTAAAATACTGTCACTTTCTAATAAAGAAATTAAATTAAAAAAAAAAGGTAGAAAATTAAACCCATTCCAAAAGCTTTAACAGGGACAAAAGTTTTGGAGTCACTTTATAAATGTGATCGAGACAATTTAAGGTTGTACATAATTTTTAAATATGCAATAGTACAGACTCGGTGTGCAAAGGCCTCCACAGCAGCTTGAGGCTGAAAACTAAAGAGCATGACAAAAAGTAGAAGCTGTGAGAAAAAAAAAGTTGAGAGAAAGGTGTGAGAAAAAGCAGAGGTCAGCTAGCGTCAGTGAAGGCACTCTTGGCCTCAGTATCTGCAGGTAGTAAGCAGAAGAAAGCTAAAAGTAGCCGAGTTCAAATCGACCGCAAACTGTTGGAATAATCAACAACACCTCACATAATCACGTTTCTCTTTCGCCAGTCCAAAATTCTGTAGAGCCCAAATTTTCCCGATCCTTGATTATTTCGAGAGCGCCACATTTCCCCTCTCCACCTCGTTACGATCTACCGTCAGCTTTCATTCTCTCGATCCCCCAGGGGTACATCAGCCTCTCCTGGAGGCCTGACGAATAGCTTGGAAGCACTGAGAGGCAGCTGGAACGAGGGGGAGGCAAATTCAACATCCTGAACTTAGCATCACCTCCCCCCTGATACCCTATGGGTGCTATCATCAGCATCCAGCCATGCATGGCCACTAATGAGGAGTCCTTGCTCTGTTAAACAAATACATAAACAGTCAGGCTACAACCTAAATAAGCTGCACAATGTGTGTGTGTGTGTGTGTGTGTGTGTGTGTGTGTGTGTGTATGTGTGTGTGTGTGTGTGTGATACACATAAGGAAGAAACAAGGTAGGCAAAGACCCTCCAGCACCGAGATGGGCTTCCTGGTGTAGCAGCTGAGCATTAGCACAAGCTGATGGCTGCGTTTACACCGAGCCTTCAACGCCTACTGGCACATGGAAGCCATTTCAGACTTTTCCTCGCGCATGGAAACAGTGCAGGAAGTCAGAAGGGGAATGTCTGTCAAAGCGCGTACACGCATGAGTGACAGCATGTGTAGGTGTGTTTTTTGTGTGCATGCGAGCGTATCCGCGTGTGTGTTTCTATGAGAGCTTCTACCTGAAGTCCGGCCAAACTGGCCCGAGAGAAACCTCAAAAGACTGGATGATTGATGCTGGACAGTCACTAAGCCTGATGAATGGGCTACGCTATGTTAGCAATTAGAGACAAGGCGCCACTTAACCATCAAGTGGCTCAGTTGCGCTGTTTGCACGGAAAAAGATAGCGTGGTGTGCACACAAGATGGTGTTTTTAAGAAGCTGATTCTCTCTTTCTTGTTGTCAACCGTTGCTGCAGTTTGGACTTTGGCAGAGTATAAAAATAGACTCCAAAAATGGATCTTTGAAGGGCAGGAGGCACAGAAACACACAGTCAAAAATAGAGACGAGAGGGGGGTCATCGTGGACTGAGGAGGGCCTCCTAGCTGTGGTCAATTAGTCATCAGTAAGGCGATCCGAAGCCTCCACTCCTAACGTGATCAGCTCCATATGCAGCCGCTGCTCCCAGCTCTATTCCTCCATTTCTGACACATAAATGCCTCTGATTGTTATTGTTGGGCTCGCCAAAACGCAACGGCTTAGTCTCCCCTGTATGATGAGGAGAACTGGAGCGACGCTTGTCCATATCAAGCCATCACCCCCTCCCAGCGCGCGCACTGAAGCACACATGCTGACATGGCAGCCACATTAAGTACGTGATGACAAATGGCTCACACCTCATAGAGTGCCGAGAAAAGAAAAAAAAAGAGGGAGAGAATAGGGACTGAAATTTGGATCCCGTCATGTATGAGAGTGTGTTTATTAGAGGGAATGGAATGGAGGCGAGGTTGTCCAGGGAACTGTCAGCGCACAGTAGTGCCATGAAACTTCAGCAGATAAGAGGAGTAAGACAAGCTGGATGTTGGATTACTCGTCATGTTAGCTTGGCTGGGGTTGGCCGCAATGAGTTTCTGGCGAGCTAAGTCTTTATGGGGCAATTAGAGTGCCCTCTGGCTGATGGAGTGGATGGATGGCTGGATGACATGATGGAAGCTGGCTGGCTTGTACTCGGGGTTGTATGGATGACGAGAGTGCTGGCTAGTTGTCTTGGCCTGGCTCATCACACGTCTAGGGGTCTGGGGCAGGCTATGTGTGGCCTGTCTAGTAAGCGCTGGAAAAGAGTGATCCGAGGATCTCTTTACCTTAGCCGAGGCCACAACTGAAGCCACTCCGCAGCTCTTAACCCGCCAGGGAAAACAAGCGCGGTGCTGCATTTCAAACACACGGCCCTCGGCCCGTAACGACCACTCAAAACATCGCCCCATGAACCGAACCCAACGCTGTGGCATTTGACAAACATTATTTCTCCCTCCAAATTGAGAGCGACAAGGGAAAACAAACGCGAGTGGCCCGGGCGGAGAGGCCGACGTGTTTTGACATGATGTCACTTAACAGCAAAAGTGTAACAGCGACAATAAACTCCTGCCGACTGCTGTGTTGACTGCTGTGTTTAGAGGTCTAAATACAAGTGTAGTGGAAACACATGCTGGCGTTCTTCGCACCAGATGTCGACCGTGGAAAAACCAAATACAAAGTGGGAATGGGCCTCCTGGACATTAAAATACAATTACCTCCAATCATATCTGGTGTTGGAGTGTGTCATTTAATCTTACCTCACTGAGATGGCATAGAGCCCCCCACACATAACACACATGACCGTTGGGCGCACCGACTCCGGCATATTTACGAGCTCTTGCATACTTCCTCGAACAGCCTCCAGCGCTGCTCAAGAGGAGTAAAAATCATGTAATATTATTCGGTCATGATCAGAAAATCCATTGAGTGTTATGGTCACCTATAAAGATTAATACAGCACTATAAAGAATTAGCAGGAGCCCAGATGAAAATCTATATCATTCCTGCAAAAAGAAAGAAAGAAGCAGTGAAAGGCACCCGAGGTTTTAAATGGTTTTTCGAGCTGATGCAACAGAGCCGCCGCTGCTGGCCAATCCCCTCTGGGTGACCTGCTGCATGCCTTTCCACCTGTTTTATTAAATCTCTTGTGATTGCAACTAATAAAAGCGACTCCCCCCCCTTGCTCTACCCTTCCTCTCTTCATTCCTAGTCTCCATCTCGCACCAAACCGGGCTCTGGTTTCCCTTTTTATTTCCTTAACCCCGGTCTTGACCTTCCAGTCGTAATTAACAAGTACACTGAGAAAAAGGAAAATTGCAGGTCATTATTATGATAATTATGGCGAGCAGGAGAGATTCCAGGAGAAACTGCCAGGTAATGTGATGCAGAGGGCCGTGTGACGGAGCCGCTTACCTTCATTTGTCTTCCTCCACCCCCTCTTTCCTTTCCCTCCTCTGCCTCTTTAAACCTTAATGTTAGTGCAAGTCATTACCCAGTTGCTATGAAAACACACTTAGCAAGCCCACCTTAGTGCTTCAGACAGGTGCCGGTGGATTTTGGGTGTGTGAATCTGCTATCTTACCAAATGTGTGTGTTTCTTTCCGTCCTGTCCGCATGAATCACCATGTAGGCTGAGTGGAATCGCTGCCTCCTTGCTACAAGCTGGACAGCGCCAGATATTTAGTCATGATGTACTGCTGCATGAACGCATACAAAGAGACAGTTGTGTCACACAGACAGGTCTATCTGCCCTGGGATTGTTTGGTGTTTTCCCTGTCGTTATCCCGGCTAAAGAAAACAGCACTTTCACATGTCACTTCTCATTTCCAAAGTGGGCTGGGAAGCAGGGCCGCTGAGGAGCGCCCGGCCCCGACGGGCAACAATGCCCACATTCAAGCCTCCGAGCTTTCTGGCTGTCGCAGCGCCGAGCAGAAAAGAGCAGGAGTGGCGGCACGTTTATGATTGCACATGATGGGAGGAAGACGTTTTCTTTAAGAGGGCCGTGAGATTAGGATCTGGGAATGCCTCAGATGTGGCTTTGGAAGCCGTGCGTGTTTTCTCATTCACAACTTGACAGGCTGCGAGGGAGGTGTAACAGCCGCTGGACCGAGTGTTGGACAAGCACATGAACAAACACAGGGGCTTTTCCATGTCTGCTCTATGCAATATTTTCATTTTTTTAAATTATCTTTGCATCAATTTGATGACGCACCTCTGTGTATAAGGTATTTATTTGCTGCATTCGCCAAAAACTCACATTCCTACCTGCTTATCTTATCCATGAACAGCTTCTGAATTCACACCCCTCATTTTTATCATATATCTATCATATTCATGTAAACTTAAATTACATATTTAAACATATACAGTTCAGGTGAAATTTTATTTGTGTAACCTACTGCTGTGACATACTACTATATGTACTGATGCTCTCTAAGGGCTGGACAATATGGAGAAAATCAAATATCACAACATTTTTGACTTAATACCTTGATATGGATATTGCAGCATATTGCAGGGTTGGCTACTGGTAAACACAATGAGATTGATAAATAAATCATAATCAGGTATGATATTATTGATAAATAAGAATCAGTAATCTTGATAGAATAACTAAATTGGTAAAAACAAATAAAAGAAGAGCTAGACGATGTCTGATAAGTTCAGAATATCACAGCAATTTACTGTAATTTAACTTTAAAACCAGGAAAAGACAACTCTTAAAATATCACAATATCCAAAATTTGAGACAACTAAATTACATCATAAATAAAATATTGATAATGACCACCAAAGTTGCCACATGATAACCCGTGAAAGATTTGATAATTATAGTAATAATAAATAAAGACAAATTTGATGCTATGTGTTACCTTAAAAAATAAATAAATAAAAACTTAAATTCTGGCTAAGGACCTCTGTTGCACCTTGTACACCTAATATTGGCAAACCATACATTTCAGTGTTTTTTTTTATTTGTAGTTATGTGCTTGTCTTAATGATTAGACCAGCAGACACCCCGTTATGTTTCATCTCTCTCTCTCTCTCTCTTATAATAGATATTTCACTGTTGTCCAGTGATTCTGAAACCCAGTAAAAGAATAATAAATGACATCGTCCTTTCAGCAAGTATCTCTCGGCTGTCAGAGGTGTAGACCGACTCTCTACTCCCAGCTTCTCATTTTGACACAGTTCTGGCTCTATAATTGACAACTGGTCAGCAGAGAGGGTATCGACAACCAAAGGTCTGGGTTAAACCCCAAATGTCCTCAAATCCGAGACATGCCGCAACAAATATCTGGCCTGCTCGGGGCTGTGACTAGAATTGCCTTTTAGCAAGTATGAGGGAGGACAATAAACATCAAAAGATTGTAATCAGGCATTTCATTTAATATATTAATAAACAATTTTGTTTATAGACCGGCCCCTGGCTTCCATTCTTTTAGCAAAATTGCCCCCCGGTAAAGTAAGCTGAGTAACCGTGGCTCATGGTAATGTATAAAACAGAACAAATGCTGCAAAAGTTAACTAGACCTACATATATATAATATAATCTTTATCACTCTGCATATTAAATGCCAAATCTGGATGGATCCTGTCAGCACCAGCCTCCATGAGGCTTCATCTAAAGAACATACCATATATCCATGTAAGCTTCTTGACAATATGAAAAAATGAAATGCTGTCATTGTGAGATAAACAGAGTTAAGTACTTTTTCATTAGATTATATTGACTTAATTTAATGAGCTGGGACCCTTTAATTATACTGCATTTAGTACACTGCAAAGCACTATAATACACATATGCAGTCACGCACACTGCATGTGTTCTCTCACACAACAGCCACTAAAAACAGGCACATGGTGAATGCTCTCAGTACATAAACATTAATATGGATGCTTCAGCAGGAACAGCAGCCTGCAGTTGAACCTAATGCACTACACACACACACACACACACACACAACAAAACACGACACAGTAAGCCAGTCAACACCAGCAGTGCTCCCCACTTGTCCTCATGTTTTAGAGCGCGGTGCTCCATCTTCCTTTGCAATGCTCCCAAGACACTGTGGCCTAATCCATCAAATGAAAGATGTATTGCTTTTAAAGCACATGGGTCTATCTGTAAAACACTAACATGTGTGCTGTCTGCTCTAATCTCATTAGCTGCTCCATTAATTCCCAGCCAGTGTCATTACTTTTCCCCCGTTTTCCACATTCTGATGTAAACAGACAATAGCAAACTCTCTATCTAGTCTCTTTTTGATAACTGTCTCAATCAAGCACGTCTCCTCAAGGTTTTCAGCATCACACTTTATTTCGGCGTGTAAACCTGCATTTGTGTACATTCGCACCAGCACCGTTTAAATACATAATAATGTGGCTGTATTTAGACTATCTGAATGAATGTGTTTGTGAAGGCTTCCAGACAAATGGAATCAGAGCGGCCGCGATCCGACCGTCCCAATTGTGTCAGAGGAGGCCCGCCCGCCGCAGATGAGAAAAGCATGGCATGTCAAATTGCCAATAGCTCATTCCTGCGACTGCCATTCATGGAAAACTAATTTCGTCACAAAACCGAATCGATCGCAAGACTTTCCCGTCTCGTCGCAATTATCAGCTCCCTTATTAAAAAAAGAAAATCCGCCGACATCAATCACGCACTTGGAGCTTTTACAATAATAACGTTGGACATGTCATCTACATTTGCATGTGCAGCAACTTCTATAGCTCTCAAGCTGTTCTGGTGCTATTTGTGGGTCCATAATGAGAAGTCCAGCTGATGCACTGGTATCCAGTGGCTGGGGCGGATGGGGGGCCGTGCCCAGTAGTGGTACAGTTGTATTGATTGATGCTAGCTGGTGCCAGGCAGGACGCTATGTAGGTTGGCATTACCAGCTGGATGGCACGGACCCTGCAGTCTACAGTTTCCATTCAGCTGCACCCAGTGACACCCAGTCATGATGGGAAAACCAATCCTAAGTGTGCAACAACAGAGAGCAGAGAGAAAAAGGGGAAGAGGAGGGGAGGGAGAGTGATAGAGCCTGACATTGATCCTGTCACATTCCTGGCAGTGGAGTTTTATGGCTGCTAATGATGCCTAACAACCTGGGATGGAAGAAGTGAGCGAGAAAGGGATGAATAGGGTGTCAATATTGCACCGGTAATGAAAATTTTGCTGAAATGAACAACAGGAATGTGGAAAGGTGCATCTAATAATTTATACTTTTGAACAACAGGTGTCCGCAGAGTAAAAGGGGTAAGTCTTTACTTAAAGTGCAGTAAAATGCATTTTAATTAAGTTATAACCTCTGAAAAGCAATTATTCCGTCACATCACTTTGAAATAAATTTGTTACAAATATCTAAATGCCAAAAAAATGACCGGAGAAATGGTCCTAATAGCAAAAACACATGAGAGAAATCATTTGGAGGGTTGAAGCATGAGAGGCTTGCTGAAAAAGAAAGATGGTGTGCTCGTAGGAGGACAACTAAAGATGAACTGAGTGGGAGAAGTGAATGAACGGCATTCTGACGTCGATGTGAGCCAATACCGACTGAGTGGCATTGAGCGAGTCGTCAAGTGATGTATAAAAGGAACGTGAAAACAGCGGGGCATGCACGGCGTGCATCTCCAAGTCTGCTATTTACATCTGCGTCACCACGCTTCCAGAACATCCAAATGAGAGGAACAGAGCCGGCCGCAGCAGGCCTGTCGGCCTCTAATGTTCTCACATCATACCCATGGTCACCCCAACAGCTGTGGTGTACCCATCTGTGGGCGTTGGAAGTCATCTTCTGCTAGTTAACGTGTTTTGTGTGTGTGAGGATTGGGATTTTCCAAGATGCTTTGGGATGATGCTATGGCTCCTCCATGGCATAAAAAAAGACAATTAAAGGAAAATTCAACCCACTAAATAATTATCTGTAATCTATTGCTCACCCCGTGTTACTTAGTTGTTGTTTTTTCTTGAAAGTCTCCACCGTGAATGAAGAATCCAAAAGTGGAAAAAAATTCCTGATGAATCAGAGTCTTTGGGGACCACGTTCAGCAACAGCAAATCAATATTAAAACATCTGTTAACAAACACACACAACTAATTTTGGAGACACCTTAAAGTCGAGCAGTTGTTTTTTTTTTTTTGTTTATGTTTGGTCTCCAGATTTGCTTACAGAGTAAGTGCTCTTGACTGTTGCTACTTTTTGGTACAACCTGCAGCGGACGTGATGAGGCACAGAGGAAGAGACACTCTGCACTGTAAGGCTCACAAAATGCAGTTTTGAGGTGAAAATCCCCTTTAGCACAGTTAACTATCATATATCATTGTAAGCTCTGTTAGCACCGACAACAGTGTCAGCTCAGCTAGTGGTGCTAACATAATACATAATGCTAAAGGAGTTTTGTGGCACAGAAGCCCGCATGAGCCCGCACACTCACCGGGGCTACCTGGGGGGAAAGCAGTGGATGGCCACCACATTTTGCAGCAACTACTGCTACTAGCTGTAGTGAATTAGCAGTGTCGCTGGCTAGCTCCAACCCGACCGGCTGGCGCACAGTGCTGAGCAGCCAAACTTAAGATTAGTTATCCAGCAGAGACCGCAGGGTGGGCAGTGGGCACAATGCTTTTACAAGTTAACATGTCTTGCTGTCTGTCTGTCAGCAAAGCCAACAGAAAATAAAATAAAAGTCAAGACACTTACATCACAAAACATTAAAATTTCACCACCTCTAAATGGATAGCATTTTGGAAATGCAGCGCTAAAGCACTCAGAGTAAATGGAGCTCTCACTGAAAGGAAAGGCCTCTTATTTTTCAAATCATTTTACTTTGTTTTTCTTAAAAATAAACCATTTAATAATCAGTTAATGTGTTTTTATGCTAACTGAAACTGACTTCTCTAACAGTCAAATGCTCAGTACTTCCCAAACAACTGCATTTCCATGAAAGCCAAAACATTTTAAAACACTTTTGTATCAAAGGTGGATGGGGGTTACTCATTCATGTGTGAGTCTGTTTATGCAGAGATGTTTTAGATATTACGGTTTTAGCAGTTTGTTTTGTTGTTGCTAAATATGGTGCCCGATGACTGCAACTTATCAAGATTTTTCAATTAACCACAGAAAAAAAGTCTTTTTTTAGAAATTCAGCATAACACAGGGTGAAGAACTGACATACAGTACAAATGGCCATTTGGGGAATGAACAATTCCTTTTAACAAGTCCTTTAGCCAGCAATTCATACAATGATGACTACAAATAGTCAAAATATGGCATGTCAATACACCATTACCAAGAAAATGACACATTAATCTAGAGAAATTGGTAATTTAAGGTTTCATTAACAACAATGAAAGCTGTGTCACTATATCACTTTTTAAGGTGGACATTTTTGTAGCTCATGTTTTAGGCCTCTCTTAACCCTCCAAGCTCCTAAATGTTTCTTTTTTTTTTTTGGATGGGGGATATGAGTTGTGTAACACCAGTGCATTCTAGCTTCCTCCAACTTTTTGTCCAGAGTTCTCCCATTAGTCAGTCTGCACTCAAGCCCTTCATCACCGGAGGCAAACCTCACCACTATATCAGCCACTACGCCACATACTCAGCACTGACGCAACCCCCTAAACGCTCAGATTTTGCCCCCCCCCCCCAAAACTGTTCTGAAACCTCATCCAAAATAACACATTCTTCCAATAAAAAGACATGGCAGAGCTGATGTTTCTGTGTGTGCGCACATGTTTGCTGCTGCTTTCCAAAACCCAATTATTTCATTGTCCCGACACTTGAGCTAATAAATCCACCGGTTTGGGAGAGCAGCGGGAGAGCAGGGAGTAGAACAGAAAAAGGAGGAGAAGAAGAAAAGGAAGGTCGTCCTGCGAGATAGAGTTTTTACAGTTTCGCCCAAATGTGGCATGAAGTCACGCTCTGAGAAATGATAGCAATTAATCAGAGCTACTGAATACAATCCACTCAACTAATCACAATTAACTTAATGGATGACTCACAAGGAAAAGGGGGCCTGCGTGCTAACTGTAGCCCAGTCCCCACAATAACCAGAACTGTAGAATGAGACAAAGGCAGACGGAGAAAAAAGTGAAGCAGAAAATAAAAGCAAGCGACGTAAGGAGAGACGGAGAGGAAATTAGATATTGCACAGCCACGCTGTTATGATGTCAAGTTTGAGAATTTCAGGCTGATTATATGAAATTGCGAGTTAAAGGGCACATCCAAATCAATTTGGTGCGGCAGTGAATGAGGACCTGGCGCAATTAGAGGCTTTTTTATTGGTTAGTGGAATGGTTGTGACTTCACCGCGAGCATCTGACCCGCTGGCCGCTTCCTTAATGTACGATCTTACTGTTCATTAGGGTCAGTTTCCCTTTAAAGATGTACAGGATGACAATTGTTAAGGGGCCAGAGGTAAATGCAGAGTTTAAAACGTACTGTGAAATTAGACGGTCGTAAAAACGGAATAGATTCACCTCCACGAATCACAAAGTAACCTGAGGACTATTAGGGCCATTTCACACTAAGTGTAACATTTTGACATCTGTCATTGGTATTTCAGGACATTTATGAGTATGTGATGTTACCATAAGGAGCTGTTCTGCTGGGACACTAAATTTTCAATAAATTTTCATATTCAGATCCATAAATATTGGTAGTGTCTAAAAGTTGTATTATAAGCAGTTCAAAGGTGAACATATGCAGGATGTCTACAAGTATCAGACACTTAAATGAAATGTTTTTTATGGCCCTTGTGAAGATCATTTTTAACTAGATTTAATTGTGATTTTTTGACAAATCATATTTTTCTTTTTTTAAGAATTTCAGCTAGGTATAAAGGTGAGTTAGGTTTTATTGTCATGTTTTTATGGTTTACTTAGAGAATATAAAACATATTTTTTAGTCATTCCTTGTGGTAACTTTATTTGGTATTCTTTTTGTGTTTTTTATCTTTTATTTGTTTTGTTTTGTTTTACTTTTTGGAGTTGTATATCTTTATTTTGTATTTTTGCTCCATGTTGTCTGTCTGTAACTTTGGTTGCTGCCTGTCTTGGCAAGGACACTCTTACAAAAGAGGCTATAAATCTCAGTTTTTCTGGTCCATGAATGGATATAATGAGATGAAAAAAAAAGTAGTACATATCAAACAAGGAGTTTTGTGAAATGGTTCCCTCATGGAAGGTTAAGGAAGAAAGGTGTGAATGGTACGTTATCCATTAAGATCAATGTAACAATTCATTTCATTACACTTTCCAAAACTTGCAAGGATTTCACTAAATTCATGACTTTCCCAAAATGAGATTGTGAAATTCCATTTCTTTTACAGATTTTCCATGACCGTGAGATCCCTGTTTTATGCAGGAATATGTTTTTCAGAGTGACTTACATTAATATACACAGTGGTAACGGGTAAGTTCAAGTATGAAGTAAAAAAGTATGTCCAGCGGTAGTTTTAGAGATGTAGATTTACAGCAAAATAAAATAAAATGTTCATGGAAAATATAACCTGACAAATTCAAAGTTACAACTATATAATGTCTTTTAAAGCCTACCATTTGTAAAATTAAACTGATGACATTTTAAAACTTTTGAACAACCTACAGAAACCTTGATATGGCGCTGGTGATGCATTTGCCTCTTTCTCGAGTTATTACTTTAGCCATCCAACCTTATATATTTTGTTATTTTCCAGTGGAGGTGGTAAAATATTGTGGAGAAACCTGTATGTATTGTGAAATTAAGACCTCACAAATTCAAAGTTTAGACAATTTATGTCTTTTTAAGCCCACATTTATACAATTAAAATGAATAGGTTTTAAAACTTTTTAACGACCTGCAGACACCCTGAGATGGCGCTGGTCATACATGTTTCTTTCATGAGTAATAACTTAAAAAAATACTGCTGTCCAACCTTTTTTATTGTTATTTTCCAGTGGAGGGGGTAAAATATTGTGGAGAAACCTCTATGTGATGTGTACATCAGAAGAAAAAGAGAGCTACATGATGCTAATAAACAGAGATAAGTGAAAGCTGTGGAGTTCAAAGAGTGTAACGTGTTCTCAGGTTTCACTTCTCTCTGCCGCAAATCTTTTCGGAAAATATTTGCACCTGACAAGGTGTGAAAGGTTAATGCGTATAAGAATGACAAATTACGGAGCATAAATTTGGTGTGAAAATGCCTTTAGCTACACAGTAAGAAGTGCAGAAGCCCCATTTTCTTCACTACAAGACTTTGCCCCATTCCCACAGGAACTATCTGACAAATGCAAGTCTCACTCTCTCGGGGCGCAGTCATTTTTTAGTGGTCACAAGACAGAGAAGAGTCATTGCTTTTGACCAAAGGTGTGTGGATGCAAACAGGATGATGGAAGTCTTTCTCTGAGATTCCAAGTCTTTGCTCAAAAAGAAGCCACAGTGGATTCTCTTGTTCTAATCCCAGGGTGGTTCAAGTTGCCCTTTTCCTGGTGCTTCCAGAACAAACACAACACCATTATACATGGCATTTCAAAGAATGCACACTGCCACAATAGCAGCACTTGAGTATTTCTTGTTTTTTTTCACGCATACACGGAAAAGCTATGCCCCGCAGTGTAATCCTGCTGCTGTCCACACCACGGTCAAGCCTAAATTATAGCCACAGGAGATTATGGGCAGCAGTCGTGCCCTGTGGGTCCACTGGGCAGTGAGAGGACAGCTAAGGCTTACAAGGAGGAAACGGCTTCACAGCAGTCGGGTCAAACTTGCTTCCTCACAGATGTCACTGGCGTGATGGCGAATTAAAAGACTGTCGTTGCATTTCTGAACTAGCATTAGCGGCTTGCGTTCATATGCCTCCACCAGTTTCAGTTTACATCCATGAATGTTCAGAATCAATTAATATATGTAGTGAAGACTTAAATGTATTTTTTGGCTAAACATGAGTGTCAAGAACCCCTTCTGTTCCAGAGTAATGAGGTTGAATAATGGCCATAAAAGTAATTTTGCAAATTATTTGCAGACAGTAAAATTTAACTTCGACATGTTGGATAGAAAACGTTATCACTTTATCATTTTATCTAACTGGACATTTCTGTGAAATTTTGTCATAATTAGTGAATGAATTCTTGAGACATGGACGTTTGTGCCAAAATTGAAGACATTCCCTCAAGGCTGTCTCAAGATATCATGCTCATAAGAGTAAGATGGACGCAAGGTCACACTAACCTTTGACCACCAAAATTTTATCAGTTCATACGTGGGTCCAGGTGGACCTTTCTGCCAAATTTGCAGAAATTCCCTCAAGGTGTTCCCGAGATATTGTGTTTACGAATATGGGTTGGACAGATGAACACCCTGGCCTTGGTTGTCACCAGTGCGGAGGCAAAATAAAATGTACTGTCTAATGCAGGTTGGGAGTTATCATGACTTGATTTCCTGCTATAAATCAAAATTTTAGGCTGTTATGTGTCAAAGCCTGTAGGGAGTGAACATAAGCAAATATAGTGGTAGAAAACTTAGCTGCCATTGCAACAATACTGCAGTAATACTGATGATATATTGCACTCAAACAGCCACATTAAGTGAAACCACTTTCAAATTGCAGGAGTATTTATAAAAGTGACCAAGTGTTGACCCCTTGAGGAACCCCGGAGGCACAGCCCTTTTCTATTTATTTTCTTTGAAACACACAATAACCAGAGTGCACCCTTAACCTCTAAACTCAAACTGAGCCGCTATATTACTACAAAAATATATTCTACATAATTAACACCTTCAATATTGTACAATAACACGCAATGTCACACATCATAAATGTGCGTTTCAGATGCTCTCAGGAGCCAAATCGCTGAGACAAAAAAGAATCAGGTCGTGTAATGGAATAACACCAGTGAGATGATTAAGCCGAGCCGGGGCGGGTGTAAATCACATTATGGTTTCAGGGAACGTGATCCAACATCAGACTCGGGAGAGGCCGGAGCAGGAAGCGCCCGCGACAATGTGTGTTACGAGGGAGAGTGAGAATTCCTCCAAGCCACATTATTACGTTCAGCAGCTCCACAGAACATGCAACAGGCAGGGACCCAAAAATGGCTTAGGTGTGTTCTGCTTCCCCCCGGGGTGTGGTGAGAGGAGTGCGCCGGCCTGGAGCCAAGATGGTGGTCTGGGCGAAAACCACAAAGTGAAAATAGAGGCAGCCAGGGCCAGGACACGTCCGGCGCAGATCAAAGCTGGGCGGGGCTTCAGGGCAAAACAAAGTGCTGCGATGACAGATGGATCTTTGACAGGCCGCTACGTACTTTAGTAGTTGTGTGTTTATGTGTCACAGGACGGAGAGGTCAGTCGAGAGAATCGTGGAATCAACAAAATAATCAAAGCTGAAAAAAAAGGTATGTGGTGCGACCAAAACCAGCTGCAATTAGGCTTGGTGCGATTACGGATTCCCAAACATGCCGCACTAGACGACAAAAGCATGGGAAAGCAGGAAAAGGCCGCCATCACACGACACGTACAGACATGGGTCAAGGGGTGGAGTGAAAATGCGGGGCCATGATGTCGCTGCTGTTGAGTTGGGGCCCGAGGCCGAGACAGACGAGTGGTTGTTGACGTCTGGGACCATGTCTGAAGAGCGTGGACGTGACTCGCATGTTACAATGAGAGAGCAACACTGACCAGGAGGAAGCCGTTTGCAGACACAGAGCCTAGACTGGCTGAAAATACTCGTGGCCAAGAGCAGGGTAATTGTGGTCGGTTTTGGTGTGCTTACAACTTCAAGGTTGTGGGTTGGATTCCCACAGGCGAGTACCTCAGAAGCATGTATGGTATTGGCTTGAACTGTGGTTCGGATGCTGCTTTGGTACAAGTATTCAGACACTCAGGGATTAGTCAACACAGAGTCTCGAAAGCAGGATTTTCTTGACGGTTTCTTGACGATGTTCAACACAAATTAAAAAAGAACTCATGTTTTGTTTAAAGACTTTTGATACTTTCACTGGGGAACGACAAAACAAAAGCTCCCTGGTATCCCCTGGCTCCATCTGGGGATGTTGCGGCCTATGGTTCATTGCCCTGACACCAAGGCCACTGGGGTAACCCAAAAACATAACATTTTACAATCCACTGACTTCCCAAAACCATCTTCTAAACTTTTGGGAGCTTCTTAAAATCACAATGCGCAAATCAAACACAAGAAACAATATACAAACACATTTTCCTCTTTTTTTTTGCTCATATCCACGAATTGTTCTCATTTTGTTAGTATCTATTGATTTCTAGGATTCATCAGTGTTTTCTTATTTTTATCTTAGATAATAGAAAATTTAGCAAGTGGTTAAGAGCACCTGGACCAACATAAGAGAAAATCATCTTCAACATGTTGCCCAGCACAAAGAAAAATATGTTTTATGTTTGAGGAAGATTTAAAATTAAAATGTTTTAGAATAATTGGATTATTCAATTCCAGGGTTTAAGAAATATTATTATACTTGGTACAATAATCCCAATTTCTGTAATTTCAGTTACTGTGTGTCCCTCTGCTGACCAGTGCTGGAATGTAACTAAGTACATTTACTCAAGTACTATACTTAGGTACAAATCTTAGGAACTTCAGCGTTATTTTACACTCGTGCCACGTTTCAATTCTACTCCGCTAAACTTCAGAGGGAAAATTGTACTTTTTACTACACTATTATTAGATAACTACTTTACAAATTAAGAGTTTTGCATACAAACCGTATGAAAGTAAATAAATGCAGCTAAAACAATAAGTAAATTAATTAGAAAATAAACTGACAACTATTGTTATTAACCTATAAGTCATTTTTTTGTGCAAAACACATTTCATTAGATAACTACTTTACACAATAAGATTTCCGCACACAAACTATGTCTATGAAAATATACATATATCTAAAACAATAGATTAGAAAATGAATTTTCAACTATGTTTCATGATGCTGTATTTTTTTCATGCAAAATAAACTTTATAGTTCCAGCTTCTCATATATACTGAAACTATGAGGGCTTGCCACTTCCCTTTTTAATTATTCTCATTATTTTGATTTATTTAATTAATTTAAACCTTTTGCATGTGTACTTTTACTTTTAATACTTTATATTAACCTCATATAAACCTCAATATAGTGTTTATGCGGCGTTACCTGTGCTAGGTAGGTGACTTATGATCAAGTGGGATTCATAAGCACACCTGGTCAGAGCATATCTGGATGGTCAAGAACGTTTGGTGCATTTGGAGTTGACTTCTCTTATATTTTCTTTATGTATATATATATAACTACATATATCAAGAGAATGTTGCTGCATGATGCTCAGTTTGAGATGACTGAAAAAGTCACTTACGAGAGGTTCCTTGTTTTTGACCAGTCTTATGATTTTCACAGAATCCTCATCATCGTCTATGTCTTCAGGCAGCGGAGGTAGTTCGGGGTCGTAACTCTTTAGGGCGATCGTGTCGTGGACTGACAGGAGGCTCTGGAGGAAGGAGAAGGATGGAGGGATGGATGGATGGGAGGAGAGAAATGAGAGGCAAGGGTTATCAGTCAAACCATTAAGGTCTGAGCTTTGCATTGTTATAATTAGCAAAATAAAGAGTAGGAAAATATGCTGTTACAAGTTCAATCTATCATTTGTTCCTTTGAGCAGGACGGAGAAACTGCAGAGACTTTGGGGAGGATGGTTATGAATTGGGGTGCTGTTTGATGGATTTGAACGCGCTCAGAGCCAGAACTTTTAGGTCCATGCGTTAATTGTCATTAGGTCCAAGCTCTGCCTCCATACATCTCTCTGATTAAAGGCAACCAGCTCCTACCCTGCACCGCTGCTCACCAGGGACTGTGACTGAAAGGGTGTTGGGTAGAGGCAGGGGGCAACCTTGGCCACCTTTTCCAGTGCCGATGCTTTTCAGGGCAAGGTGGTAAACACTTTGGGAAGCGTTGTTAGGCGCTGTTTCGTCGGCGGGCTCAAAGTAATGAAGTTCTCAGTCGCCTCAGATATTTCACACGCTCACGAGCAGACATAAAAAAGAGACGGGACGCAGACAAGAATGATGCCATTGAGATGTTCATTTTTCAAAGTATTTAACGACTCCGTGTCCGGACCAAGATGCAGCTGGACGCGTGCTGCTTTTTCCGTGGTTGAGAAGAGGGGAGAGAAAAGTGAGAAAAACATCTTCCACCCCATGTGCCAGACAAAAGTATAGAGACAGAGGGAGAGCGAGAGAGAGAAGGATATGGTGAGAAGAGGAGCCGTGTGTTTTACGACATGGGAGCATGCTGCAGTACAGCGTTCAAGATGTTGCTAACTGGGAGCAGATGAGAGGAGGAGACACAAGCGGAGCTCCGTGGCCAGGAGCCACTGAGAGACAAGCTGACCAACACACATACAGATGCACACACACCGTTTGTCTTGTAGACTTGTGAGGACTTGGCTCTTTCTATTCTCCTGGTCCTACTGTATACTATAACTTATTTATTTTTTATTTAAAAGAAACAGTTTAAAAACATTAATGTCACCATCTGATGTACCGCATCAGATTATAGCTTCAAACTGATTCACATCTGTAGTCCCTTGGCAGGTCAAAACAAAACAAAAAACAGCATAATATCAAACAGCAGAGAGGAAAATCGAAAAAGTTAGTTGTTTGGTGCATTAAAAGGGGGAAAAAAAGGTAGAAAATGTTGATTAGTGTTTTGCAAAGCCCAAGAAGACGTCCTCGAATGTCTTCTTTTGTCCATAAATTTACTAAAATATTCACATCTCTTTTTTTACCCTTAAAATATTACCAGATAATTAATTGATTCACAAATTAATAGGTGATAAATTCAATAGACGACAACTAATTGATTAATCGTTGCAGCTGTGAATAGCGCATCACAAATGTATGTAGCTGTTTCGCCAATTTGTGTCGTTGATTTGCATCTCTCTGAAGTCGTTCCACACCTCTGTATTTTTGTGTCATTTAGCTCATCTTTATAGTTGCTTTGCATCTCTTTGTTGTCATTTTGTGTCTTCTCGTGCTTTGCTGCCTCTTTTTGTCATTGTGAGTTTCTCTGCAGATGTTTTGCACGTTTGTAGTTGTTTTTTGTCTCTCTATGGTTGTTTTTGTGTTTTGTGTTTCTTGTTGACATTTTCATTCTTTTCCGGGACGTTACGTGTCTATTCGAGCGACATTTTGCAGGTGAGGGGCAGAAAGGCCCTTGACACTTTGGGCCTCTGGCCCGTGCCTGGCAGTCCCGTTTAGTAGCGTAATCCATCCACGGTGCTGACTGGCCGTGGACTGACATTGCAGGTGTTCTCACTTTCAGTTTTACCATTAAATGAAGTGATTAAGATAATCTGGCTGAGCTGCTGGCATATTAACAACCTGTTATCTGAATGTTCGTGTGTTTCGTCCCATCTGACTTTTTTGTACGTAGAAGATAGCACTGTGTTTCCACATTTTGGCAGTTAACTTGCTGAATACAATTTTATCATAACCAAAAGAGGTTTCGGACAGAACGACAAGAGAAAGATCCAAGTAGTGATAAATTTGAATTTTACTTGAACTTAACTGACCTCATTTCAACTCTTACCCCAAACTTCATCTTGATATAAACCCTTAATAAGGTTGTAACTCAAAACCAGGCGACAGACCAGACAAAAAATAAACACATTTACTCAAATTCCCAGAAGAACACACATTTAAATCCATATTTTTCTCCATCTTATCTTCCTCCCTGATTCCTCTTGTTTTCTCGGTCCTGCTGTCCAAACTTCTCTCAAATGCCATTAATCCCCTCTATTCTTTTTGTTTTGCTCTTCTTCAGTTTTATCTTTCATGCATTTTTCTCCCCCAAAAAAGTTTGTTCGTTTCTCAGAACGGGCCTAAACAATGTGTTCCTGGCTTTCATCTGCGCCGTACATAAACACACACTTTGTGTTGTATTGTATGTCTGGGGATGCGGTCATTATAGTATTGAAATATTCTCTTGGAGCGCAGAAAACCCAAACTGTTTGCAGATGAGGACAATAAAAGCAAACTGCATGGGATTCAAAACCTGTGCTCGATATATAACATACTATATATTGTGATCATAGCACCATGTCAAGACGCAGAGGGAGAGGTCACAGTTTCCACAATGTAGTGATGACGTCATTAATGCTGCATTCTAGGACTCAGCACCACATGTGAACATACATAACTTTACCACAGTGAATGGAATCAGCGCTCCACTGAAAGCTGAATAAAATATCACAGAGCAAATATTTAAATAATCTGACTTCGTGGGCCACCATCTTTTTCCTGTTTTCTTTACCTTCTCTGTTTTTTCTCCCATAGATGTATGAGAAATTCATCTTTAATTGGCCGTTGTATCGAGTTTTCCAAAAACATCCTATAGTGAAAGCCAGCCTGTGCTGTTGCAGGAAAAAAGGGAAAATGTTTTTGAGTCTGAGGTTGGATACATGCAGTGCTGTGGCTCTCTTTATGGTGTTTGACTGTCAGTCACAGCACTTGATCCGGGTCGCGACAACATGTGGGTCAGCCAAGCGTCCATCAGACTCTCAGCAGGGTGGGACACTCAAATAGGCCCAAAAAGCAAAACTACACTATTTTCCTGACGCTGTGCAGTATTAGTCCCGGGAATGAGATTGGAGATTGACTCACGATCAACAACTTTGTAAAATGATTTTCGTAGCCCCCAGATTTTTACCATAGGGTGATCAGATGGGGCAACTGAAAATCTAGGGGTGGCACACCAAAAACAAAAGCCATAAATAAATTTCAGGAATTATATTCTGCTGTTGATGTACACTGTAAAGTGGATCTTATTGAAAATAATCTTGGAAACCGATACTATATTAGGTGAAAGGTTTGTCATGGCCCCTCACAGATGTTCTTGAAAATTATTTTCCATTGCTATGTCTATGATATATGTCTGATTTTAACCTGTGCATATAAAATTAACTGAAACTCATTTTGAACTTCAGTGTTCAAATAATAAATCCAGCAAAAATATTATTTAAGTGTCAAACATTTTCTGAATCCAGCTTATCATATATGAGAACTTGCTGCTTTTTCTGTTTTATATAACAGCAAAATAAAAAAAAAAATGGATTGTGGAAATTTGGCTTAAACTAATGAAAGTGTGAACATGTCATCTTGGGTTTTGGGAAATGAAATGTGTACCTTACCCTGTATTCTGACATTTTGATGAACACATAAATGATTTATTTTATATTAAATCTAACCTGGTTGTTGCAGTCATAAATAATTAGCTAAAAAACAGAGTAAAAATTACAAACAGAACCAGACACATTTCTTTCCCATGCCCACCTCAACCTTTCCTCCACTAACCTGCCATACAGTTTCCCCTGAACTCGATCCATCAGGCCTCATATCCTGACCTGTGAGAGTCCCCTCATCGATGGCACTTCCTCAAATCTGGCATTGCTCCCCACTGCCACATTCTCCCCCATGGCCGTGCCTAACAACCCGTAACAGAGCCACAGCTAATTCCTTGTAAAAACTCTTGAGGAAGTAGCAATAACAGCTGTATGCTAATAGATAGCACATGGTACATGCCCTGGCTGCTGACCGTTGACATGTGAGCACAGCTACACAGGTACAAATGTTTTACACACACACACACACACACACACACACACACACACACACACACACAGAAGTCCCTGTATGGAGGCTTTCTTATTGGGCTGATATGAGTCAGTGGGTCTTGTTATGCCTCGGTGTTGGTGGATTAGCCACCTAATCAAATCTAGAGTTATATCCTTGTTCAAGCCCTGCAGCTGAGGAGAAAATGGAGTGCGAGACGGAAAGAAAGATGAAGGGAAGCCACCCTTGTTTTCCAGGCATCCCGTCCTCTCTCGCTTCGTGTGTTTGTGTTCATTAGGCATAATAGGGATCCTAGAAAAACAGATCACTGAGCTTGACTAAATAAACCTGCTGGTGCATTCCTGGCATTGGCCTCTCATTAAAGCCCCCCGGCCCTGTCACCGGCCCACTCGTTTTTCAGCTGGATCGGTGCACGGTAACTGCTTCACCCAAGCGGGTAGGACCCTGCTGTGCGCCTTGGAGACGCTGCTGTAGGCCAGCTGGGATTTGACACTCACCTACGCCCACCCTCCCCGAGCCTTGAACTTCGGCATGCACCGCCCCGAGTCAAACATCCTGCGAGCCTGTACACACACACACCAGCCTCCATACACGCTGCCGGAAACAGCCGGCCATCATAATTGGCACTTTCATCACTGTCAATATTAGTCTTGCTGAGGGGGGGCTAATATGGGTGCAAGTTGTTTTTTCATGTGCGAATCGTAAAAAAAGAAAGTTTGTGGCAAGGAAGAGAAAGAGAGCAGGGAGTTTTAAAGAGCCTGATTTATATCCCCACCCTAGGAATGGATCATTTCAACCATAATTAAGAGTGATACAGTTACTATCGCACAGAGACGCCATTCAAAGGCAGCAGCCATCTGCTTGTGTTTTACACCCCCGGCCCTGTGATTTACACTGGGCCTGGCTGGTACGGTATCAAGTGCCCTGGAGGACAGATGGAGACAGAAAGAGTGAGAAAAGTTTTAATACTTTAGCCCACATGCTGCCTACGATCTGAGACACAATGTCAGGAAAACGCCAACGTCAGTATGTTACAGGCAAAGCCCTGCCTCAAAACCTAGGTGCTGGAACTAATCTATTGTTGACCAAGAAGCCAGCGGGAATGTTTGAGGCCGGGGCGCTCAAATCTTGAACCAAGAGTAGAGGTCATGAAGTTGAGAGACTGAGTAAGTGTGTGCAAGTTTGTGAACACATGCAGATGTCAATCACTCAGCTTTAGAACGCCAGATATGAAAATTTCAATCCAAAACGGACACACGGCAGCTCGTTGTAACTCACTAAAGTCCAAAAAAGATCCAGTGAGTCCAGCTTACTTTAATTATCTGATAAACAGATTCTCAAACTTTTCTGATCTACAAGCTTTTTCAAGGAATCTCACAGCCATGAAATGTTTGAAATAAATCTAGTTCAGTGATAAAATGCCAAAGCGCTATGTGTCGGCTTTCTTGGCCTCAGTTGCTTCTGTGCTTCTGATGGTGCGATCGGCCGGCAGTGAAGGAAGCAGTAGCCGAATATTTTCCATTGTCAGGATGGAATTGTTTGGCTGACCTCGTTCTGCACTGGAGCGCAGGTCGGCTGAGTGGCGTGTGGAGGTGGTGGGAGAACAGAGTGACAGCAGAGAATAGAGAAAGCAAACAGACAGAAGAGAAACAACAAGTACATATTGGTGAGGCTGCACGAAGCTTAAGCTTGAGATTTTGTACCAGTGCAGATGTGGTGTTGTTTGCGCTGTATATTTGTTTAACTGTAACAGAAACAGCTCTGACAGTTTCTGAATGTATTCTTTTAGGTCTAAATTCAGTCCTCATTAATGGAGTAAGATTTGTCACCACTGACTCAACTATTTTACTTGGTAACTAGGGGAAATCTACATCTACTTAGTAGGGCTGTCAAATAATTCATTTTTTAAATCCTGATTAATCTCACAGTTTCTATGTGAAATCGCCATTAATCACGTTTTCAATTCCATTATTTTGCATTACAAAATAGTTATGAAGTCCACATTGACAAGGTGAGGCAATTCTGACCAGATTGTCTTTAGAATCAAATGACAGCAAAGTTCTGCATGGGACTAACATAAAGTGGGCATGTATGTAAAGAGGAGACTCATGGGTACACATAGAAACCATTTTCATTCAGGTATCTTCAGGCCAGAGGTCAAGGGACCTCTGTTAAAAGACCAGAGCGTTATTCCTCCCTCTTATTGAGAAGCTATCATGACATGTTTGGTACCAGGAGATTCTTTAGGTCTTTCAGTTTCATATGATATCAGCCCATAATCAGCCAGGTACAGCCTCTTAAAGAAGGGATGTCTGCTGGTGATTAATGCAATTTTTTCAGTGTAAATTATGGACCTGTGTCAAGGTGACCTTGACTTTTGAACACCAAATTCTAATCAGCTCATTGTTGAGCCCAAGTGAACGTTTGTGTCAAATTTGGAGAAATTCCCTCACAGTGTTCTTGAGATATCGGGTTCACAAGAATGAGACAGACAAGGTCACAGTGACCTTGAACTTTGACCTATGGCCACCACAATCTAGTTATTTCATCCTTGAGTCTAAGTGGACATTTGTGCTAAATTTCCTCTGGGCATTCTTGAGATATCACGTTCATAAAAATGGGACAAATAGACATACGGAAAATCCGAAAACATTATACCTCCGGCAATGGTTGTCACATACATCGAGGTATAAAAACCCTTAAAGATACATTCAGATATTCAACCCAAGGCTGCAGAGATGTAACAACAGCAACAACAACAGAAAATCGAGTGGTCCTCAACCTGTGGCTGTTACAGTTTTCTCACCAGCAACAAACCCACCAGATGACTGGACCTGTGACCTATTTCAGGCGCCTGGAACTTGTTTCCTTTTTGGCAAAAGAGATATCAAGTATTATTAGTATTGTGAACCCTAACCCATATTACATGATTTAAACTGATGATATTTGTGACCTTTACACTTAAAAGAGATATCCTAGATCCATGTCCATAACCACGTACATGAGAGGGCAGGATATTGTATTGGCCCGCACATATGCGTGTGTGTATGCGTGTGTGTCTACACCTGGCCCACAGTCCCGTCTCCTGCCTCACCTTTCCTCACCTCATCAGTTGAAGATGCCGAGCTTCCTGATCGATGACTTTCACAAGCTCCACGTTTTGATGGATTGATCCAATGCCACGCCAAATACCTTCGCCGTAAGCGCAATTAAAATAATAAACGCAGGATTTCTGACACAGGCATGCTTCATGGCGAGCGCAGTGATCATTTGCCGGCGCATTTCACTTCGGCTCTGACAGAGACGAAGGAGATCACCACGTCCCCACGTAGCAAAGCGGGAGAGCGAGGCCGTGATAGATTGTGACCGTTTGTCTTCGGGATCGTGGCTGTGTGAGAGTGTGTATCCACCGTCATGTGGCTGTGTGGGACTGTGTGTGTCGATTGCTGCTGAAGTGTGATGAACTCAATTACACATGACTCCACTTTCATGTCCGTGGATCTATACGTACATAAGTGTATGGTTTTAATTTCACAGAAGTAGATATTAATCATGACATCACTAAAGTAGACATTCAAAAATCCACATGATTTGACTTGTAAGCGTGATCCTTTTGGGAACCGCTGTCTTTTCACAATCCCTGACACTGAGAGGTATTGAATATTTGTGTTCACTGTACTGTTAAGAGTGTGTGTGTGTGTGTGTTGTGGTGGGAGAGGACTTCATACTGAGCTGTTGTTTCTGGCAGCACCCAAATAAGCATGACGACAGTGCATTAAAAAAGGAGCCCGTCCAGCTCCCCTTCTATCCCGCCGCCGTGCAGGCAGCTCTGTCTGGCTGAGACACCTGGAGGGCCTGACGGATGGCCAGTGATGTATTTAAAAATAAGAATGTGTAAATTTATTTTGTAGCTGTCCGCGTCTGGCTAACGAGGCTGGCGGCCGCAGCCAAGGAGACAAGAAAAAATCACAGCCTGGATCTATGCACCATATTATTCTGTGTATGGCGCTGAAACAAAGAGTGATACACACTGTATGCGCGATGACATCAGCGAGGATACGAGCCAAAGTTTGTGTTTGATTCAGTGTGTGGTAGCCAGAGCTGCCTGATATTTCTTTAAGATAACACTACGGTCGTCCAAAAAGTGGATAATGTGCTTGTAGTAGAATTTAAAATGAATAAAGACTGTAATGAATAACACTCACCTTCACGTGGGGTTTGTCCAGTAGTTTGAGAAGCTCTTTGATTTCTCCATTCGCTGATTTCCCTTCCAGCTCTTCGGACAACTGAAGAAGAAGAAAAGACGCAGATTGTTCACATAAATGCATTTCCAATATGATCAGTCAACAGGGCTCACACACATTTTCACGGACAAAATGTCATACTTTTCCATGACTTTCCAAGGTTCACATTTTTTTTACTTGCCCTACGTGCCAGTAATTGTAACTTCAGCTTGCTGGGTTCATGGGCGGCACATCTGTGTGCACCACCGCGGGATATTTAAAATGCAACTGACGTAAGTAAGCAGCTAACTCAAACTGGAATAAAATGTATGAAAATTGTGAAAACTATTAGGTCTGGGAGCTCCTTACCCTCTGAGCAGAGGACGAGATTAGCCAACATATAACAGAGATGATAAATTATTGTAAATGACATGTTATGCCAATTTTATTGTTTAGAAAGCGCAGCCGATGTGTATGTTATATGTTACACTAGAAGCTGGTGTGTTAAATGTCACGCCCATTACACCTCTTTTTGCTTCCGTGATGCCGGCATGCTGTCTAAAATCACAAACTAAAGCAGCATGATTCTTTGTAAAAATGCAAAGGCGGAATGAAGAAGAGACTTTATTGCGACCCTATAGCAGGATCTGTGTAAAAAGGGGCCAAAAACCAAACAATTCTTTGAGGTGATTATACTCTGAAGAAAACATACTTGTTCTATTATATTTCATTACTGCCAATACATCCCCCCAAATCCTTCACACTGGACCCAACTGATTCTATAACTAATGAAGATTAACAGAGACAGATGTAATGGAAACTACTGTTAGGGAGTGTGTAAAAGTGAAGTAACCCCTCCAAAGCATGAGTTAAAAGTACAGTTGTATACTCAGGGGTGCTGGCTGTGTTTGTACTTGCAGACAGCCCCAAACAACAGGGGGGCCATCAGACAGGAAAAGTGATATCCTGCTAAATTAGGTGCATCTTAATGGGAGACAAGGTCACAGCTTGTCACTGGGCCTAGACTTTGCACATGTTGCCATTTTTCTCTTGATTGAATTTACGATTCAGCGGGATCATTTTTCAATGAAAATCTCAGGAAGAAAAGAAAACAGTCCATTCCTCTTGGAAACAATAGGAGCTGTGAGAGCATCTCTGAGCAGCGGGACCGAGCTGGACCGCGTTCATGATGAATGTCTGGTAGCTCTGAGACGAGTGACTCGGCTTCTAAAGCCCAGGCCACGCTCCTCCGTCTGCGCTCTGATTTATGGGCGATCCTCCTGGACGTGGTGTGAGTGCGGAGGGGAGAGGCGAGCTGTCACGCACAAAGACCTGCCTGTGCTGAGCTGCGATCGGGAGCTAAATGTCGACTACACAAAGCTGGCCAGTGGAGGCCGAGGTGTGAAGGGAGAGCTAGCAGTGATACAGAGAATCACACACACACACACACAGTCATGTTTCTGCTCTTATGCATGTGAGCTTCTGGTATTTTGTACCACATTTTGAAAAATAAAGACATCAGAGCAATCTGTGTCCTTATACGCTTTCACTTCAGCATACAAGTTGCATTATTTTAAATATGATTAAATAAGTCACAAAACAAATCAACTGTTTTTTAAATCAATGAAACTCCTTTTTTTAACCATTCCCATCAAAAAGACAAAAGCTAGATGTTAGTGGGTGTTAATGGGTTTTCTGTCCACAGGAAGGAGGCTTTATATTTTATAGTATAGATGATTAATGAGGGAAATAACTGGTGGATGAATTAATAATACAAACAATTACTAATTTCTGCCTTAACAAAACAAAACTTAATGGAGCTCTTGGTACGTGTTTATTAACAAATAATGTAAAATTAAGTATTTTTTTGTGAAATACATACCAAATTGATAAAATATAATAAATAAATATTTTAACTGTTGTGGACCATCATAGGCCTTTATTCTTTATCCAGACTGGGACTAAAAGTAAAGAAGATTCACACGAAAGCCTTCACTGACAATATTTGTAAAGTAAAAAGCATTTTATATCACAACAAAGTAAAAAATAAAATAATACATAATAAGAACAAATTGGTTGAATATAAGTGAACTGCCATAAAGTCGTCCTTTCTAATTAGCAGAGTTGTTACACCTATAAATCACCTCACAGTGGATAAATCTGTGGCTAAAATTAGGGCCGTGTATCGGCAAGAATCTGGTGATAAGCGTATTACAATACAGGGGTCACAATTCAATATATTGCATATTGCACAAGGTGATAAAAAAGAAAACTGAAAACCAAATTAAAATAATTCTGTCAATTGGTAACGCATAAATTAATTCAGTTTTGTCAACTCAAGTTATCAAGTTTGATTAACGTGACTGCTTGGAAATTGAGTTGAGAAAACTTAATTTATATAAGTGTTACAGATTAAAGTAACTGTTTTAAATTGGTTAACAATTCTCTTTTTATATGTATACAGCAGTATTTAAAAACTAATTTTAGGAAAACTTTCATAGCAATATGCATAAAATGTTTGCTTCTTTTTCATTTGACATCATTATTCAATTGTGAAAACTGACCATAGGAAATTAACATTCACCTCTATCAGTAAAAAAAATCATTTTTTTGAGTATTGACACAGTATCAAATTGCAATACTTGAGTGTATCTATATTTTCTCAACCCCCTATTTGAAATATTTCCTTTTAAAACCTTGAATATCAAATGTACACGTCAACAAACAGACAAAACAGGCAGTTCTTTCATTTGTAAAAAATGCTACACGTAGATTTACACTTCAGCACAGATTGCGTCTGCTAAAAGTGTTAGCATGAAGCATCGTAGCAAAGAAGTGTGAAGAGACACATGGATCATTTTGGTGCCTCTGTTGTCATCACCTAACAGATAATCCGAACAGGGAAATTTCTCAAAAACGCTGCGTGCTCCTTTAAGGCCGACGATGACAGAGGTTGGGAAAGGCCGCAGTTTGTTTGACTAACGACCCCTGCGGTGCGGGAATAAGGTAACAGAGGTGAGGCAGAGGTAAAGGCAGGGGGCCGAGGGTTAGACCGCGGTTGGGGAGGACGCTATGTCACTTTACCCCAAGACAGGAACATGTGCTTTGGCTGGGAGGGGGGTCTTTTTTATTATTTCCATTAGCTTTGACCCCCCCCAGGGGAGAGGGACCACGTTAATGAATAGTCAAAGTGGTCAAGGTTATTCTAGCTGAACCTCCGTCAACCCTGCATTACTTCATTTGCTCAAATATACAAAATAAAAGAGGGTCAGAGGGAGATGGAGGACGTGTGAGAAAAATGTCGAAAAGAAGAAAAAGACACAAAACAAAGTGAAAGCACACATGTTCAAAAGGAGAAAGAAAGAGATGGAGGGGAGTCGGGGTCAGGGTCTTTAGTGAGGAAAAATCTCCCGCTCTGATTCGCCATCATCCATCATCTCATCGCCAAGCTGTTTACAGCGAGGGAGGCAGACAAACGCAAGACAGAGAACTGTAAATTTCCAGTCCCTCATATTGTCCTATTAAAGCACCTTGTCCTATAACTCAGCGCGGAGGACAGACGGGACATGTTTGACAACACGCTCTGCTCTCTACCTTCGTGCTTCCACGTCAGAGTCATATTTTCCATCCTCAGACCTTCGCAGAGAATGAGGGAGGGGGCAAAAGAAAGAAAAAAAATGATGCCGGTCTCCTTTGAGACTGTGTTTATTTCATTTGTTAAATGTCATGGCAGCCAGTGCAGTGTTTAGATAAGTTTGATCCCAGCATGTCAGTTTACAGCGCTCCCTTGACCCCGAACAGCTACGGGCTCGCTGCTTTGATATATAGCTGCCAATATATCAAGCTGACCTTCTTTCAAAGTGCGTTTATTAAAACATATTAAAGCTGCTAAAATTTCATTTAGAAAAATCTGACCTCAGACATCCATTTCATATGATGGATAAAATGCACTTTGGCTCGATTTACTGTGTAAGTGATCAATAGTACACCAGCTGAGTAAAGTCAGCATTTAACCTGCATTCATTCTCCTTTTAATTTGACTTTACACAGTCATGCACGGAGATGTTTTCCTATTATTACATTTAATAGCTTTCAATAAAAGTTGTAAAGTGTCACGGTCTAAAAACTGGCCTTCACACTAAATGGAATTAAAAAGGAAATAATGAATAGATGACTTTCTCTCATGCAAATAATCAAATTTATATCAGAAGAGGGAAAAAAAACGATTTGAAGTGAAGTGACTTCAATACAAATGTATTTGCAATGGGGTCATTATTGAAATCCATACAGTATCACTGGAACTATTTAAGATACCATTGCTCAACTTATATTTTAAGTAACACTAATGACTTGCAGACATGCTTATTTACAGCTTTATAATAACTTTCATGTATTAAAAGCAGATGTGATGGACAAGAGGAAAATAAAGTTAAACAGTAAGAAACAAAAAGATGTAAAGTGAGTCAAAAGCTTCAATCAGCGAGGCAAAACGTTTTCACGCTTTTTTTGAGTCTGTATCTTGGCTAATTAACCTTACAGCTACATTTGAGAATGTTCATAAAAATATCTTTTTGACATATTTACTGAAACTTTCATTAAATCCACACTGTATTATATGAGATGCATAATCTCATGCAAAACATCATGTCCCTCCTTCTCCTCCTCATGCTTTTAATGACACTAAAATCTACAACAACCAATCAGAGCTGAGGAGTCTCCAATACAGCTGTCAATCATGTCAGTCATTAAACATCAACTAACAAAGGACTAACTAGGCAGCACTCATCAAATATGGATCAAGATTGTGTTACTTTCTGGCCTTTTTCCTGTTGTTTTTAGACATAAATTCTTATGTTTGCTCTGGCTAATTTACAGTACTTGTTTTCGCTTCAACTTTCTCATTTTACAGCTTAACAGTGCACTAAAATATGTTTCTGAAAACATTTGAAGTCAGAAATAGGCAATGCAGTGACAGAATCTTGATTCATACTTGATCATAGCTGCCTAGTTTGACAGCAATATTCGAGCAGTGACTGGCATGACTGACAGCTGTGTTAGAGCCCCCTCAGCTCTGATTGGCTGTTTTTCTTCAATTAATGACATTAGAAGCACAAACAGAGGCAAAGGAACATGATTTCTGTCATAGAATCTCCATCAGTTACCAACTACAGCTTCAATACTAGGGATGCACAATAAGTCTTTTGCTGGTATATTGCCCGCTGATAAAATTAGAAAATTAAGTAAGCGTTGTTTCAGCTGACAATTACATACAGTAATGGTGAGCCTTTTCTTACAACAGCTGTGGAGCTTCCTGTAAGTATAATCAGGTCAAATGTAAGAAAACTGTAGATAAATAATGTCAGGAAGAGGGACAAAAAAGGTCAATCTAAACAGTAAGCTTTTATTCGCCTCCTGGCAATTCTATAAGTGTAAGAATAATATTACCACACCGGCTTGCAACAATCTTGAGTTATGACAACTTCTTACAAAATCACCTGCAACGAGCACACTACATTTAGTTAGAAGAGCAAGCTTCTCTACTACAATCATAAATATTTTTAAGGTGCGCTTACTTAATAACTGATAGCAAAAGACAAGTTTTTAGTAAGAAATGTCCTTTGTGTTTTAGTTGTTTGGCCTGCAGGTCAAACACAGTTTAAACTGTCTGAATTTGTCCTAGCAATTGAAGTGGTCACTGAAGCAGACTTAAAGTCCTGAACTGAAGGTGGAGGAAAGTTAAATTGTTAAGCCAATTTCATCACTTCACTTAAACTTAAAATTTGTTTTAATTCTATCAACAGATAAATTTGAGTTGAAATTGCAGACAATATCAAGTTGCCCTGAAATTCAAAATTGGAACATTAATACTCATAAAACAAGTTTTGTTTTGGGGTTGTTTTTTTTTTATATCATCCCACAGTAACTCACAGTCTGATGGTCCTTGATTTGATTTTTATGTATCTTTAAGATATTGAATCTGCCAAAGCTCTATAGAGCTAAAATGATCTGTACAGTAAAACCTCATGTTGACGATGTACCCTCTCTCTCAGTCTCTCTCTGTGTGTCTCTCTCCGTCCTATCACTAGCTGGAGTATGGACTGCAGACCAGTGCCCTCTGATGGCACCCAGTGGTCTTCCCAAGTAACAGCAGGTATTTGGGTGAGAATGAAGATGTTGGGAAGTAGGCCAGGGAAGGAAAAGGAGTCTTTGAGTGGAGGAGGATACGAGTCAGCCACCAGGACATACAGTCTCAGTTCAAGAGATGGACGCTGATCTGGCACGCGGGGCTGGCATTCACTAGTGTGTGTAGCTTTTCAGCAGGACTGATAGAGACTGACTGGATGGACAGGCTGGAGCATACATGGAGCTGGCTCACGTGTGACGCTGATTTGCCCCTTTTGATTAATGTAATGTGGTATTTTACATTCCACAATGAGGCAAGAGTGCTTCTATTTCAGTCTTAATGAGGGCTGGAGAGAAACTTTGTGTGTGTGTGCAGTAATAAACGTGTATGTACGTCCATAAAAGTGTGTATGCAGTCACCAACTGACATGTCTTTATATGTATGTAATACGCTGCGTATCCTCTGGGCTCGGTATCGATCGTGTTTCAGCCGGTGCTGGTTTGTTTGAGCAGCGGCAGTCACCTGCTGCGAGTGCTAGACACTGCAGCCGGGGGCAGACGGGGGTTGAAGTGTCATTTTATGTTAGGCAATAAATTAAGCCTCCATTACCCGAAACCCAAGCCTGAAATGAATTTCATCTAACTGTAGATCTCTCCCGTTGCACTTCAGCCCTCAGCCACCACTTCAATAGCGTTCATTTGGAGCGGTGACATGGCTGAAAAACAATCTGCTTTAAAAATACACTGCGCCGCTCCGGCTTGAGTTTTTCTTTTTTTTTTGTTTTTTTCCTGACTAACGCATGAAGGGGGACTCAGGATTGTGGTGTGCTATGAGACGCTTTGATACACCATCTCTGGGATTTATTCCGATACCTGATAATCCCGAGGAGACGCTTTGCGGGGCATTTACCAGGAAGCATAAATTTGAAAGTCTGTAATTTGACAAAAAAAGACCGAGAAAGAAAATGCGTAAGGGGGGGAGGGGAGATGGAGGCTGATAGCTGGGGGTCTCTCGAATAGTCTGTGGCCTCTTGCCACAACCTGGGGAGGCAGCGCAAAGACTGAGGAAAGAGAAACAGAAGCGATCTCAGCTGTCCGCTTGAATCTGGTGTTATCTGGTTAGCGGCGACCTTTGCCAGAACTAACAACAGGGTAGCACAGACACACAAAGACGAGAAGCAATAAAACTTCTATTTGAGAGTAATGTCCCTACAGATTCAAGTTGGGCCATCCTGGTTTGGTTAAGGGGCCTATTGGGACTGCCATCATCTGTGCTGGCATGTGTGACCCGACCAGGATGGAACGTTCTGGCTCCTCCGCTGACACTTGCGGCCTGTAAGGTCAGGAAAACCACTCCGAACCACAAGACGGCCTTTCTTTTCGTGACAGTCTCAGGACACTGTGAAGTCTCTCCTCCTCGGTCTTTACCCCGACCGACTGTACAAACTTCAGCCCCTCTTTTCTCTCGTCTTTCTCTTGACTCGCTACTAATTAGGATGATGTATGGCTGCGGGCTCTACAGAAAGGGGGTGGAATAGTCGGAGGCACTTTGATTACAATAAACAGAGCTGGGGATTTCAAACAAAACCGCACACCAGCAAAAAAGGTCTCCGTTCACTGTGCCAGGCTGGTTCCTGGGTTTACACAGGTGTGTGTGTGTATGTGTGTGTGTGTGTACACATGTGGATGTGAGCTTGCATGCTTGTGTGCACACGTGGCTTTCGATAAATATCGCAGGCGAACAATACGGTAACAAATGTCAGGACGGCGGACATTTAGTCTATAAATCAGACTAAATTTCTTTCACAGCTTGAGGAGAGCAGCAGGGCCAGTGGAAGAAAATCATCACCCGCGGGGCTATTATTGTCTGTGTGGTGACTCCTCATTTACAGGTTAACTGATGAAGACGGACTGCAGGCCACAGGTGACGCTTCTTCTCCCCCGAATCTCTGTTTACACGATGCAACACTGCAGTCATCTTTCTGCTGCTGTCATGCGTGCCCATCCATCTTCAGCTCTCCTCTGAATGAGTGGCCTTTCCATCCGGTTTCTGCCCCAAGGAAAATTATCGGTCTGGCCTCGCAGAACTGGATTTTCGATTTCGTGGCGTATGGCAAGATGGTTGGGCAATGAGTGGGCGGCGGAGTCGGTGGTGGGCGTAGAGACGGGATAGTGTAATGTTTTTGTAACAGCGAGCGAGAAAAACACACCGAGAAAGGGGACGGCGCTTAGGTCGCTGCAGCGTCAGAGGTGAAAGAGGGCAACCATTGGCAAGGCCACTGCACGCTACTGGGAAGAGTGGTGAGTGTGTGTGTATGGGTGAGTGTGTTTTAGAGACATGTGAAAAAGAGGCACTTGTGATCTGTTTGTGTTCAATCAGCAGAACAAGACAAACGACCCGCCTGTTTACACTCTCTGGATTTATGTACATGCAAATCATGTTTGCTTGATTTTCAAACACAATCAGCGAGACGGGAGTCAGACAGGTGACAAATTAAAGGAAAACTCCAGTTTAATTCGAACAGAAACAGAATGCTTTGATTAGGAATGGGTATTGTTAGGATATCACTGATGCTAAATGTGATTCTGCTTATCGATACCGATACTTGTCATTACAAGTACTTTCATTGAAAGTAATCTTCAGAATTTGGAGCAAAAAATAAAGTCATGACTAAAGCCCGACCCATACTGGATTTTTTTGGGCCGATACCAACACTGGGGAGTAAAAATTCGTAGATTCATAGATTATTCTATTTGTAAGTGATATGTGAAATTGCTGATGTTGCTGCTTTTACATGCAACTACCGGTTTTCTTTTTAGTTATTATTATTAATTCATTTTATTTTTTTAACATTTATTGCATTTAGCTGCATTTTTATTACATTTTGTAAATTAAGCCCACAGCAAAGGGTGTAAACACGCAGTCACACAACATCAAACACAATCCTCAGCAAATTCATCATTGTTAGGGGGAAAGTTAAGAATTTGAAAAGAATGGCTAAGTTAGAATGAATTAACATTACATAAATATCGATGACAGCACCGTTTATAGGTTAATAATGTTGCAGTGCTAACCAGTTTGGTATCGATTTAGTATCACACCTTGTTAACCATCCCTTTGTTTGATGAGTGTAATGATGATGTGAATCACACTGTACATTGGGGCCTATATAGTAATACTACCTACTGGACACCTATAATTTTTTTATTTTGGAAGAATGATGTTCATCCCTCAGGTAGAGTCTCACAGACTTTTGGAGGTTCACGATGGTCCAACACCTCACTGAGACACTTTCTGTTGTTTCCTCCTTTCATTTGTCACCCATCAGCATGTGCAACAACATAAACGGAAGCCTTTCTTCCAAAAAAAGAACTTACTTCATGGGCGAGAGCTGCAGCGCTGTCCAGGACGGGGACGGGTTTGCTCTGTTCGTAGTGCTGCAGCTGTTCGTGGATCTGAAAGGACAGATTGTGTTCATCAGTAAGTGAGCGAAAGAGAGAGAGAGGAAGGAGGTCAGTGTCGGGCCGCAGAGGCCACGGCGCGGCCTCTGAGCAAACACACACACACGTGCAAGCAAAGTCTGCACACTACAACCCATGTGCGCTGCTACAAGCACACATGTTTGAAAACATGTACAGCCTCCCTCCACACCATGTTCTACTCGCACACACTCACAGGAGATCAAAACGGCAAGCAATCACACCAAAAACGCGTGCACACACACACGCACGCACGGCTCTTTCACACAAGACTCCCTCGACTGAGCACAACAGAGTGCTTCTAAGTATTTCAGCTCGCTCCGCCACTGTACAAACAATCCCATTTTTCCACCATGCATTTGATATGCCCTAGTGGCCCTGTGAGGATTCCAAATCATTTCAACAGTCTGGTTAAATTGGCTAAACATTTCCTTATCAGCCCCAACACTGCAACTGCACAATGTTGAGAGACAAAGCCGTATCTCTGGAGACTCACTAAAATGGAAAAGTAGGCCCGACTCGTGTGTTAACGTTTACTCATTTACACGCAAAAACACTTCATCGCTCAAAAAACTGATATGTGGAGCAGGGATGGAATAATTTATACAAACGGTGACATACTTGTGCTCCGGCCTACACACACACACACGCAAAACATCCCATTTGCGATTTAAGAGCAGCTGTGTGGGAATGTGTTGACAGCCTACAGGCGTCTGTCAGGTCCCATCAGCGAACAGACAGGGACAACTATCCTCTCAGCAGCCACTCCTGAGTCTCTCCTCAGCCCGGCATGGTGAAGGGGAGCTGGGCCACGGCTCTGACGGATAGCTGGGCCCCGGTCCTGGAGCCTCCAGCTGGATGTCCCACAAAGCATTCCAGCACGATGGTGGAACAGAAGGCCCTCTGGCTTTGGAGAGAGTGACAGAGAGGCTCCTGGGCCAACTCGGTGGCCAAATCCACACATGTGGGTGCAAACACACACACACACACACACACACACACACACACACACACACAGAGATGGAGCTGTGTCAATTTGCGACAGAGAGTGACAAGGAAAGCAGTTTGTTTGCTGTCACTGTGAGCGGCTACAGATGCTGCGTGCAATTAAAACATCTGTTTTCGGATTGTTAGACATATTATTTCCCTCCTCGCTACACAAACCATTTTTAACTAGACAGCACTGCACAGTAGCAGCTCTGTGGACACTGTCAGATGACACAATCACAAGATGACATTTCTACTCGAAATGAGAGTTTGGGAAGAGTCTGAATCACAAAAAGACTTGCAAAAAGTGCAGTTAAGTTCATGTGAATCTTTTCAAGCTGTCATCTGTCTTTGATAACCACCAGCTTCCATGATGTCATCCACAACACACCATGTCAGCACTCCAAAGGCACTGTCTGGTGAGAAAAATGCAGCACAACTATGCGATAAATGCCTTTGCATATGCACGCCCCTCTCTGCCCGTCAAACCTCCGGCTCAACTGTTGGCCTTAAACAGGTGGAGCCATTTCAGCTTGACTTATCCACGCAGTCTGCCGTGATAAATCATGACCGGTTAGGACTGTGTCTCAGCCAGCAGAGCAGCCATGTTTCAAGGTCAGCTTAGAGGTTCAAATCCCTGTGTAAAGCCGACATTACTCGGCTATAAAACATGGCGCATTAGGCGCGTCGAGGAGGTAATCTGTCGAAGGCCCTAGGGAGGCAGATGGTTGCTCGGCTCTGCTGTAGAGAGCAGAAAGTTGCGACTTGAGGACCCCAGATGGGAGGTGAAGTTCAACAAGTGGTAGCAGAAAGAGGTTTGTAACGGCCTAGAGAGGTGCTGGAATTTGCATGACTACTGCGATAAGGCTCGGGACGGAGATTAAATTTAGAACAAGCTTGGAGTGCAGCTAACATGAGCAGCCGCCGCTGTTTAAGTGGTACTGAGTTAAACTGCTGTCAGTGCGTTCCATGTTTTATGGCATCATACTTAAGACAGCCACTCAAGGGCAATTCCTGGAAATTTTTCTCCTCATCTGTTTAATTTCACATAGCCACGTCATATTTGAACAGTTATTTCTCCCACTGTTCATGAAGTCCCAACAACTCCACCCTGTGCTGCGACTCCTCTGTCTGTTCTTCTACAGCAGAAGGCCGTTAAAAAGCCAGGCAGGCAGCTCCGGTTACTTCATCTGTCCTCATCATCTTTGTAAGAAAACAGATGAAATAAATGAGAGAGGTTGCCAGTGTCTTCAGCGCTCCAACATACCACAGTCCTAGTGACATCTGCTTAGGTAGTTGTTGCTCCACCACCTCGACTTACTTAGTTACTGTGGAATTTCTCCTTTGCTCGCTGAGCAAATGCGAGATTGAAATGCTTTTATTTACAGTTCAGGACACTTTCCAAGTGCCTGTCCATGACGCAGTAATGTATTTTAAAGTCATTACCCCGCTTTTTGCATAGCGCGTTCTCTGTCCCTTTGGTGAGGCAGCAGTGCTCCTGGCAAACGGGAGAAGTGGCCTGGTGGAATTAAAAGAAAAAAGAAACAGTGAGAGACAGTGTGCTGCAGCCAAGGAGGGCTTAGCTCAAACCAGAGTGTGACTCCTGGACACACAAGCGAATCAAAGACCAGGATTCTGAAGATTCTCCGATGAGAAATGTTGTGCTACTTTAATGTAAAATAAGGAAGAAGAGTCGGGATCAGGATGCTCAAAACTCCGGGAAGGAAAGCTCTCTTGAAGTAGAGGCTGAGAAAAGATGAATGAATGTGCACCTTCACTGAAAGCTTAAAAAAAAAATGCTTACAAAAGGAGCAGTGTGTGTACCGTCTCCACAGAGGCCTCGGGCTAAGTTGTGTTTGCTTCCAGAAATACCCTGCGGGCTTAAAATACACACAGCAACACATGAGGAGAAAAGAAAGTGAAGAAAAACACTAACACAGGTAAGAACTGATATGGAAAAATTCCAACAAGGATGGACTGGAAGAAAAACATAACATCCATCTTCATCGTCCTCAGACGAGAGCTGAAACCACTGCTCAGGATCACTGTTAAGGTTAAGGGTCAGAGACCTTGAGGACCTTCCAAGAAACCTTTAGCAATAAAATTCAGACAGTATTTATGTTCTCTCCATGATCAAACAGTAAGAAGAACAATGACTGCCTGGAGCTGATTGTCAACGTGGACGTATAAGCTCAGAAAAAAAGCCTCGCAAACACTAATCCAGACACACTACAGCAAGCAATGTCTGGCGCAGAAAGAGGGAGTGAGCGTGCAAGAGAGCGAGAGCTTGATAGATGGAGAGGTGTGCTGATGGAAGGAGAAGGAGAGGTCTGGAGATCACAGGGCTGGATAGTGTTTCTGTTTTTGAGTCCTGCAAGGCCTCTGGTTAATGTCCACTGCCCAGAAAACTTCAGGTCGGACCAGTTGGGGTTGACGATCTTTCTCCTACTCCTGTTACTAAATCTACCCACCGGAGCGGATCCAGTATCAAGCTTACGTTAATCCACCTGGGTCTAGTCTCTTGGTCTGATCCAGAACACCTTGTCAAGGCACTGTGGCATGGTAGACTAGACCGAGTTAGGGAGACGGGAAACGGGGGATTACAGACAGAAGTGGAGGGTTACAACGGGAATAGCTGTGAAATGATATGCTTACTCAAGGAGCTGAAGCTTTTTCTTCTGTTACATTAAATTACAAAGTGTTGGCTTTAGCCCCGGTATGATGGCATCAGGTCCTGGACATTGTGCTGTGGTTCATGAACAGTCTTGCAGATGACAGTACCATCCTCTATTCTTAAGGGTGCAACTGGCTGATCTTACTAATGAGAGTTTGTGCAACCAAAATTGGATTCAACCCAGTGTCATTTATTTAGAAATAAAAACAACGCATCAGCAATACCAATTTCTCAAGGACAAGATCTATGATCCTGTTAATGTGCTTTTTTGAGAAATATTGTTTTACTTTTTTCTAATCTTTAATTGTCTAAGCCAATTAAAACTGTTGTTCTGGACAAGGATCCTGGTTCCGAACAGGGCATTCAGGGTCTTAAGGACAGCAGGTAATCAACTGATTAATGGGCAAATATGATTGGTTTTGTGTATCCTCACATTGTTAGGCAAATAATTCACTCAAATCCAACACATTTCAATGACCATGACCCCATACAAAGTTGTCTGGTGCCTGTGGTCATTTCATTTTTTGCAGAAAAGGCCCTTGAGAATGTGATGGAGAATTAAGAACTAGCAGTAGATCTAATGGACAAGAGAGATATACAGAGAGAGAGAGAGAGATCAGGGCAGCTGGCCAACATCATGACAGCCACATCATTTAGATAGGGGATACATTTTCTCTCTGAGCTCTCTGAAAAGGGAGCAGAGGCCCCTGATACACCTCCATGATTTCATAAGGCCAGAAAAGCGCAGGACACAACCACACTTATACGTACAAAGGCCGCCCTGAGACACAGATAAACTTCCTGCTGCCATTTTTCTGTTTGCGTTTCAGTCTCTAGCTCTGCGCAGTAAAAAAAAAAAAAAAAAAAAAAACATCTCCAAGGAAAATGGCACATATCAATCAAGCAACTCATTCATGTGATGTATAGCAGCTATTTGGTTAGGAAGCAGGATTCTGAATGACTGAGGGCATAAAGCCAGGACAAATGCATCTGACTTACTCAATCAGATTGATTTGAGTACTTTTGAGGCAGTCAATTCAACATATAAATTTGTGAGGACTACCTTTAAAAGCTCCAGGTGAGCCCCTGATGTCTTCAGGCAGTTTTCGGGCCATGTGGGAGCCATAAATACACTATATGGCACCATGAACCTCATTTTCCATATTCTGTGTATTGCTCCTATGCTCCATGTCCTATTAAGATTGGCTTCGTATCATGCAAACCTTCTGGTTTCACTTTGAGTCCTTTTTTTTCCCTAAGAAAGACAAAATCGGGGTCAACCAAAGTGACCTGGAATAATGGTTGTGGGATCACTCCAGAGATTTTCCTTGATTACCAACACAGACGTTTGACTGATAGAATGGGGACTGGTGGATCTGTAGGCCTCTTCTCCTTTTCACTGTCCCCCCAGTGCTCTAGACATGGTTCAAGTCAATGAGTTTTAAGGTTATTCAGTAGTCAACAGGCCGTGCTGCAGCCTGTCTGCTGCACTAAGGAGTTTCCCTCCTCCTTTCCCCTGTCCCGATCACAACCTTACCTCTGGCTTCATCCATCGTCTGTTCGTCTAGCTCTCCTGGCTCGATTTAGAGGTGCTTGTTTGTGGACAATGAGCATGATCTTTCGAATTCATGCTGTAGTCCCCCATTAAACTCCTAGGAAAATATTTGGAAGGTAGCCTAAGCGCAGAGTATAACGTTGCAAGGACGGGGATTTATTCTGGATTCAAGAGAGGTTTTCAAACCATAAATAACCACCCGGCTTGTGTCAGAAAGAATACTTTCCAGCAACAAATGGCAAGCTGAATCACTGTAACCAGAATCTGCTTAATTCTATGAATTATAATGACTACCATAATAAGAATACAAGAATCTACTCTGAGTTGACAAACAGTTGCTCAGGCAGCTAGATGAATATGAAGGTCATCCCTTTTTAACGGTAGAAGCTCCTTTCTCCCAAGCAGCCTGCAGGTATTTGCTTAACTCCCCATGAGGGTTACTGTTCCCCCCCGAAATAATAAATATAGAGTTCAGAGGCGATCGGTGCACAGAACGTGCTGACCACAGACAGTACGAGTGGATCTCTGAGGTGGTATAAGTTTACAGACAGAGTCCTGAACCAGAGACGATTATCCAGGTTTTATTGCTGCATGCAGGGTGTGGGGTTCAATGACTCACACAGAGCTATTGCAGCAGGGTGAGAGGTTTAGAACAATTTCCTTTTTGTGATCTTCCTTGGTAATGGGGACCTGGAGCAATGTATGTTTTGAGGTGTGGAAAGGATAAGATATGCGCCCAAAGGGCAAGTCTAAGACTGTTGTGAAGGAGTGGAGTTGATGGACATTACAGGGTGAGTCATGAAACTTGGAGGGCTACCTAAAGCGCGATCCAGTTATTCATGGGATACCAAGTCTGGAACTCAAGGAATACAGTCCAGTTTGTCTGAAAATGAGCTCATTTACCAAAAATAGCTAAAACTTTCCACTTGGGTACGAGCGTCAGCTGCAGCACCTTTACATGTCATTAAAGGCCTGTAGCTGAAGAACAAACTGGCAAGCCCACATCAATGTTGCTGTGTAACAATGTCGCAAGTGCCAAGCCTATTAGCAACTAACAGGAGCAGAATTTAAGGGAAAACTGACTGACCACAAAATGAGGGATCTCAGGGCCTGGCTAAAGGCCTGCTGACAGAAACTTGGTCTTTAAGGAGAGCCCCACCTGAGGCAGGTGGAAATTGAATATTGTATTATATTTCCTGTGGCTTTTTTGTGGAGCTGGAACTTGGCAGGGGAACAGTGAGTGTGGTGGAATTTATAGAAAGCACACTCGAGTAACTCCCTTTAATTGAAAAGAGGGGAACTGTCTGCGTCGCTTTAGCCATGCTAGCTATACACGCCAGCGCTCACATTACATGTCAGCACCGATGCTGCACCGATGAAAAGTCTGCAAAATGAGGAGGACTTGTGAGCCCCGGACCCTGCTGAAAGACGATATTAGAAGATATTTGTTTCATCTCTGTGACATAATAGGATTAGGAGGGACGGGAGAGGTTGTCCCAACCGTCTGATGCGGACAGGTGAGGAGAGACAGAAATAACTTAAATCTGGTATAAGTCTCCATGTAGGTCGTCTTCTTCCTTGTCTCTCTTTCCATCTTTGACACCTCTTCCCCTGGTCCTTCTCTCTCCCTTCAGACGGACTGACCAGAAACTGATGCTTCATAATTACCCAGGTGAGGCTTGAGCGTTTCCATATGAGCGACCTGGTCTGCCGAGCCTGTCAGATTAACATGATGTGTGTGTTTTCTCTCTGCTGTTTAGCCAGTCCCAAAGTATCCCCTTCACAGCCTCGTGGAAGAAAAGATGGACTCTGTGGAGATTTGGTGTTGGGGCTTTAGAGGAAGGGGACAATTAAGGTTTTATTAATGGTGTGCCACTGACGTTAGCCATGTTCACCTGAACGTTGCTTCTAAGCGCTGGTCTCCGCTGTAAGGCGAGATGGTTGTTCTGTACTTCTGTATGTGTGTTTCAAAGTCTCCCTGTCTGTCCATTTGGCTCGCTAGCTGACAGGCTGGCTCACGTCTCTGTACCAAGTAGAAAGCAGAGGAAACACATAGTTCTGCTTGTCTGGAGCGGGGCAGTTTCCACTTACGCCTCCACGTTAACGATAAGAGACGCTAAAAGCAGCTCAGTTTCTCTCAATTGAATAAAAAGGAAGGGTAAGAAAAAAGGTTCAAAATAGGCTCACTGTGGTGAAGAAAAAATGTGGTTCTTTGATGTTACACTGACGTATTTGATCACAGATTTAATATTGTGGCTGCGATGGCGAGACATGACCATAAATGTATTGTACTGGGAGTATTTATTCTGCCACAGTAGCAATAGCGAATTGGGTCACATTAGCTCAGACCTCAACTAATACTTGCTGAATTGTACTGACAAAGTGAGAGCCACTCAATAGCTCGCTGGCATTTGAACAAAGTGGTATTCAAATTTCATAATGGCATTTAGGGAGTTGATTTTTCTTTTTCTCTTGTACACACACAAATCTGACATGCCAGTGTTTGACAATCCCTAAGCTCAATTTGTTGAACTCCACTTTGTAATCCGGTTAAACAAAAATAAAAAAAGACAGGATAGAGAGAGGGAAAACTGCTTTCAAGATCTGTCCACCTTTGTGCCATTGGTAGAGTGGCAATTGCAGATACATCTTTTTACTTCATATCCATCCATCCATCTGTCCATCCATCCATCCATGGCCACTGATCTGGTTACATTGATAATCAACTAGGGATGCACGATATTGTTTTTTTGCAGATATCCAATATGCCGATACATAACAGCTCATTTGGCCGATAACCAATACTGATATCAATATATTCAAATTTTTTCTCTACCAAATTTTAATGATCATCAAGTCTCTTCTGTTGTGGAGGACATCATATTATGCATACTCTAATCATTAGATGGAGACATGAAAAACAATGCTTTTCAAAAAATGCAATATTGTGGAAATGTAGAATTAATGTGCAAAATAAGAAAAAGTATGTTTGACGATTCCGATTCCACCAATATCAGCCGATGACGCACAGATATTATCATACATTCTCACTATCATCATTATTGTAAGTCTTGCAGTTACCACACATGAGTCAAAGATTGGTAAGTAAACCAAAAGATGCTCACATTTTGTAATTCAAACGGTCTTCTATTCAGATTCCCCGATACAGGTTTGTAATAAGGTAATAGAATATCAGTGATTAAGAACATTGCAGTGGAAAATTCTTCACTTTGTGGATATTTTAAGTACAAATTCTTCTAGCATTTGGTTCAAAGTTTCCTGAAGTCCAGGTAAAGATCCTGTGAGGACATGGTGCTTTTGTCTGAACAGCACCAACACGTTCTCCCCTTTGAGTTCCTCTTGAAAGTTTAGCCAGGTATAATCAGGGGTGGTTAGAGGGCTAGGTGAATTCTGGGAGCTCCACCCTTATGCCTGGCTAAATATCACAGAAACATAATGCCACCTTCATTAGCATCATTCTATCTGCCCCCACACTATGCAGTGTTTTCTTTGGGGCCGGCGAGAATGGGAGCCTGAACATGCACAGGGCCTGCCCATCATTATCCATGTTCAAGAGGCCTTATTCTTCGGCCATCCATAACAATCCAGGCATCAAATGAAACCCTTCTGGTTTCCTCAAGTCCCGACATCGAGGTTTATGCTTCAGCGTCTGAGGTATGCCATAATTCAGGGCACTTTTACACGCTCACATTGGCGCGTTACAACCCTGGATCCTGAACAAACATGCTTACACTGAAATGATTTCTGTAAAGGGAGGGGACGAAAATTATGTCCATTTTTCTCTCTCAATCGTCTCTGTGACATAATGATTCTGGCTGCGGAGCAAAAGAGACCACCTAAGGGGGGAAATATACCATGCCAGCACATGAACACAATGTTGGGCATTCTTTTAAAATACATATACAAAGGATACAGTCAAAAGTAGCTCGAACAATTAGAAACGTTTTCTTGGTAAATTGAGCACTAAAGCATTCTCGGCTAAATCAGCAAGGAAGAAAAAAGCTGAAGTAATTGTTACATGTATTTGCTGGTTGAATAGTGACAGATAAACACACTGATTAATAGTACAAACCCTTTCTGTTCCCTCTCCAATAGACGAGATGAAGGAAATTGGCTGTGGTTTGTAGAGAATCCCAAGTGAATATGAGGTTAGATCAGACAGAATGTGTTACATTCATTACCTCGGTCTGTCTGCGAGCATATAAAGATATCAAGTTTGCTCATCTTCTCCCCTAAACTCTGCAGCTATCTAGTTTAACAGGCAGTAATCGGACCACAGTCCCATTCATGCTGGCAGAGGGGGAGTCAGAGGATCTGGGTGGGTAGACTGTTGGAATGACAATAAACTTTGTGATGTATGAATGAGACCGCACGGGAGGAGGGCGAATAAAGGAGTGTAAAGCAAAGGTGCAAGTGTGTGTTTTCATGAGCAGGAGAGATCAGCAGCAGGAAGGATGTGACTGTAAAGGCGGGTAACTTAGATTTTAGAGAGATTCCAGATCCAATGTTAAAACAGATATTGTCTGTCTGGCCTGAGGCTGTTATAACTTTTCCTACTGTATCAGATCTTTTTATAAAGGAGTGACCCAGAACAGTGGACTCATTCAACAATTTGACTGGAGGAGCCTGATTCAACTGCCGATCTTACAGTCAAATGGTCACAGTTGCAGGAAAATGTGGTTATGAAATCAGGGATCATTCCATTCTGACTATTTGGGCATGTGAAGTTTTTGTTTTTTTTTCCCATAGACTGTATATGGGAAGACAGATTGATGATGTGTCTTCACCTCATCCCACTGTGCAAAAATGGAGCAAAAATATCCTAGATGCACCCTCTGCCATCATGCGCCCATCTAACCAACTGCTAGGAGCTCTAATCCCCAGCACACTGATTAACACACACAGCCAGCAGTGGAAATTAGCACCAACCATTAGCCAAATGTTGGTAAAATGTGCAAGTTGCAGCTAGATTTGCTTCAATCACAAGACAAAAAAACACCATGGTAATCTATCTCGAAGATTTTGGAATCAACCAGCCGCAGTAGCGTGTGAACAAAAAAGTTTATTTCCAACCCCGCTGTCAATCATGAGGTCAATGCCCCGTTTTTTGCATCAAATAACTTATTAAAACCAAATGAACGCTTGAGCAAGCATCAACATGATAAGAACTACCTTAAATAACAGAATCCATCATTATGAAAATCGTATTTGAGTTGTATTTTGAGCTTTTAGTTTGGCCCATGTCCAATTCACTAACATAGAGGGACCAGGATTAATAAGTAATACACCAGGGGGCCATCAGCTGTTTTGGCCTCACTTCTGGGGAGCTGCAATGTCATCAGTTTTATAGGTTTCTCACCATAAATCATATCATATAACCTGTTTCGGTCTAAATGTTTTTATCAAAGAACTAACAGAAAATGTGATGTTATGAACGGTTCTCTGCCAAAATCAGTGGGTCTGTACAAACAGTTTGCATCTTTCTCTCTCTCTCAGTAAATCAAAAGCTCTGTTCACAACCGCAGATAACACACCAAACTATGTGATGCATTCCGTCCACTCCCTTTCAGTACTGTGGACAGCGCTGCTGCCGCACCTACAAACACACATCTACAAATTTTTCTAGTTTTCTACTTCTAATTTGATTATTCATGAATATATTACGGTCACTGATAACGTGAGTATGACTAAATGCTGATTAATGAACGCAGGAACATGATTTCCTACAGCGCTGGAAATATGAATCAGTAATTTGATGGTATGCATTTATTAACAACGTAAGTGCCTCAATTGTGATGGTGTGAATTGCTATGGCAATAGCAACAGGGATATGAAAACCTGAGGAAACATAACTTCCACACTAAACATAACTTCCACACTAAAAGAAAGACAAGCCTTTTTTTTTTTTTACCTTGACCAGCGATTGGAGGCTCCTCTCCCCGAACATGTCCTGAAGGAAGGTGTTGTCCTCGGGGCGGCTGACATGGGGCTGCAGCTGGGAGGGCAGAGCCGCCAGCAGCTCGTACAGACCTGAAGACGTGGGGAAGAGGAAACAGAGGGTCGGCATGGCGGTGGGAGGTATGACAACATGCATGCACGGTCACACACACAAAACACATGCGTGGAAACAGATGTGCATACATCTGTAGTTTAATAATACATGAAAGAGAACATAAGTTCTGTGCATGTGCAGGAATACATAAACACAGTCAAGAGACAGACAAGACAACACATGCATATATAAACATACACATAAATGACCACACCAGGGTTTACGTAGGCTTAGTCACACACACACGTCATTTTCATCCATGCACATTACTTCTTTGTCTCCTCTTCAGATGCACCCACGAATACACACAAAAATAAACGTGCCTGAAAGTGCCAGAAACTACAGAAAAATCGCTCTAACGCTCTCATTCTCGTCACTGGAAGGTAGAGGAAACATAGAAGCAATAAAGCATTTCCCCTCAGCCTCTACTTCCTGCCATTGTCCCAGCCTTTCCTGTTGTTTGAGGAACACTGCCGTCCCCAATAAGAAACTACTCCAAAAAAATACATATCAGGCAACTAGACAGTCCAATTTTTGATGTGTTGAAATCTTCAACATTATTTTTTTTGTCTTTAAACTAAACAGATGCTACACATGCCTCAGGAGGCTTTCCATCCACACATCCTTCTCGTCTGCAAACAATCAATTTCTGGAGTAAAGTGCACGCGTGTTTGCTAAACAGAAGTTTTGGAAGAAGTACTCGGGATGAATTCTATGTGGCAGGTTATGTCAGAATTTGTTTTATACTGAAAGAATGAATTGAAATGTTCGGAAATAACCTTTCGGTCGGATTTTTGTTGCATTTAGAGGCATCTCGCAGTGAGAATTATAGAATGCAGCAACCAGCTGACACTTTGTCCCTGTGCTAAGCATGAACTCCTGGTTAGAATTTCTTCAGGGTTTGTTGTTCAGGAGGTTTCTACAGGGAGCCAAATTATCCACAGAGATCTCTTCCTCTCCAAAGAAAAGAACCAGGCAAAAAAACACCGAATGAAGCAGTTTCACATTAAAAATACAGTGTCTTTAGGACATTGCATTACATTTTAAATATCAAAATCAAGTTTTTTTGTTATAATTTCCTTTTTTGATTTGAGCATAAAATCCAAAGTGTAAAAAACAAACCTTTCATTTTATTTTTTGGTATCTGACTCATAAAGTTTCATTTTACCTCTTATCTACTGTTTACATTATTTTATGTATTTATGTTATTATTGCTATTATTTATTTCCATATATTATCTATATATATATATTATCTATTTTTCTTTACATTTTTTTTCCTATAGGTTTCATCCTGCCCCTGGTGTTTTCTCACTTATAATAGCATTTCCTCAGTTCCTGGTTTTAATGAGTACTCTTATTTTAGTGCTTTATTGAATCACAAAGTCTGTTTTTAATTTATGCTTATGTCCTTGCGTGTGTGTGTGTGGTTTTATTGCATGAAGCACTATGTATTACAGTTTGCATGAAAAGCGCCATACAAAAAGTCTAATTGATAGATAAACAAATAGTGTAACAAACTGTTTTCTAATTTTCTAATTTTGGATTTCCAGTTGATTATCAAAATAATGAATGATAAACACATTAGCTCTGCCTCCTATTTAGCCTCATTCTAAGGTAAAACTAGAGAAAACATTTATTATATTTTCTTCCTTTTCTGCCGATATATCCTCCTTAATTCTAAACACTGGACCATTAGAGGGACTGAATTTGAGGTACATGAAGTGAACAGGCTTGGCTGTGCACCAGCTGACATCATGAGCTCACAAATACAGCAGACATTTGCATTAATTCAGGCCTGAGTGGCCCGTATAGAGGTTGTCACCATCGCATGAGCAGAGTTTGCTGGTGACAGTGAGAGAAACAGGGTGCACAAGTCACAGCAGAGTCTGAACCTCTTCAGAAAGACACATACTGAAATCTGTAAGGCGTTTTTGGGGAGCTGATGGTTTCAAGATTAAGCAGAGGGGAGGTGGAGCACTCAGAGGGAGAGAGCTCAAAACCAGCAAGTGAGCGGGGCTCCTTCCAAACACAACAGAGCTCCGGAGCACAACTGATGCAGAGTAGTAGCAGATACTTGTTTGTTTCTCTGTTCTGGTCTTCAGGGTGGCTGTGATCCACAAAACCAGTGGATGTATTAAAGGTCAGGCCCATACAGAGAGCGCTCAAACTGGGTTATATGCATCAAAGACCCCCATTTATAAATGCACCAGAAAAAGGCCCCCCAGATTCAAACTCCTCAAACACAACCACACGGTGCTTGAGACTCTTTGAACTACTGCTGATCATGTGAAGAAACTCTAAACACATTCACGGTGGGGCCATCGAAATGTCAAAACAAACTTGAGCGGCTTGGCTACCTCTCTGAGAGCGTCTTTCATCAGAGGACAGAGCGAGAGAGAGGAAGGAGGGAGAGAGAAAAAAAAACACCACAGACGCAACTGGAGTAATTCGTAGCTGAAAATGATTGATTGAAAACAATGGTTGACGTCGTTGGCTGGATGAATGACTGGCTGAGTGAACTGGCTGGCTCTCTGACTGGGTTAGAGCAAGTGTGCGCTGGCAGCTCAGACCACTTGGCGGGAGAGCCACAGCTGACTAACTTAGCTCATGCTGCTGCTGCTGCTGCTGCTGCTGCTGCTGCTGGGCAGTCAGATAGATGGAGTGTCATCTGCCACTTTCGACCCTCTGCTTTCCATTTGGAGGTGATTTTTTCGGAGATCTTTGAGCAGACGCACAGGATACATCAAGATGATATCCTGCCCTGTTCTTTGCTCGCAGCACGAATTCTGTGCAGTGTTAGCGCCTCATACCTCACTGCTACAACAACACTGCGGCCAAGAACAAAGGAGAGCGAACAAGAGAGAAATTTTACACACAACACATGTGCACCAGTCATTACACAGACCCCCGTGGTTTTACTCAAGCTTGGTGTATGATATTGTCCCGGGTATGTGATCATCCGACGCCTGGTTCTGCCGTCCTCATCACCAGAAACTCTCCAGCTTTTACGCTAACGCAGGTCTGCCGGAGGGCAGCTGGCTCCCTCCATCATTTACAAGTTGGAACTCCCAGCAGAACATCTCACATAATATATTAGAAAAAAGATTTAAAGAGACATGGGATGAGGTGAGGGGTGTAGGAAGGGTGACGAGAGTAGGGGGGAAGAGATATGGTAATGTCATTACTATTGGCAGCACTGATAGTGGTAGGAGGGGATGGACGGAGCGAGGAAAGGAAGGAGAGAGTGAGAGTTCCTAAGCGTTATTCTCCCCAGGAGCGAAGTCCCCCCTGCCTCCTGTCTACACTTTCAAGGATTGAATTCTTTATTTCTTCTGACAACAATTCCTTCAACCCCTCCACGCTGGGAAAACCTAAACAGGCTGTGTGATATGTTATGGGAAACACATCAACTCCTTTAGCTGATCAGGAATAAGCCCCTTTTAAGGCTAATCTACACTCCCTTTACATATGAAAACAGACACGTCCGTCCCTTACGTTGAAAACGTCACTGCACTCATATTTCCATGCGTCCTTTATGATGCCATTGATGCAGCCAATAGATGGCACAAGAAAGAAGAGTCCAAAGTTTCAGACAAATGAGGCAAAGGTGGAGGAGGTCGTAACAACGTACCTTACAATTGGCCCCCAAGCCGGACTTTTGGGCCTGCCTCACACTGCCTCTTCAACGATGTCACACCGTTAATTCATCCTCAGTGTTCTTTATAAAAGGTATGATGGGTATATAGTATGGGAGGACAGAGTTGTCTCGCCCTTTAAGCCGGCAGTGGAGGTCATAACAGTGTCAAATCGATGTATGTTTAAAAGGGACAACCAGCAGAATGAGAACATGGATGGGATGGGTGTGACATTTTGATGACGTTATGTGTGCAATCCAGATTTTAAAAAGCAGCTTATAGCAGTTAGCAGCTAAAGCAATAAAAGGCCCTGACACACCAATCCAACAGTCTGCCTTTTGGTTGTTATTGGGCCGTTGGTCATTGCTGGCCTAGTCTTTGTGGCATGCACCTTGTCTGTTTTTTTCCAGCTGATTCGGCATGTTGAATCAGCAGTGGCACAACCCGGCAGCGAATGAAAACAATATGATTGGCTGTCCAGCTCAGCATTTGAGAAGAGAAACAAAAGTAAGGAAAGTAAACAAAGGGCTAAAGTTGAAAGAAAGTGAGATCGAAACTAAGTCACAACAAATGGTAAGTATATATTTCTTTAGCCATTGAGCTCTGTAGCAGAAACTGTTCGTCAGTTGTAGTCTGTGCAACGTGTTCATTTGTAACTTTTTGGTCAAACACAGGCGATGTGGGGCAACGCAAAAGTTGGCTTTTGTTGCCTCTAGTCCTTTGATGGGTGGTTTGGTGTGTCTAGACCTTAACAAGAATAGTGGCCAAAAATGTCTGCAAACTGGAGAGACAATAAGGTCCTGGAACTCCTTACCCTGCGAGCAGAGGGCTAGATCATCTGCCATATAACAGGGACAGTAAATGATTGTAATTGCCATGTTATGCCTTATTACTGTTTAGAAAGCACTGCCAACGCGTATGTTTTATGTCACACTCAAGGCCGACGCTATTGAGGACACACTGGCATGATGCCCCCCTTGTCTGGTTCTGTATGAGAAAGCAAAGGCGGCGTAAAGACGAGACTTCACAGTGACCCTATAGCACGATCTCTGTGTAAAAATGGCTTTTTTAATAACATTGTGGAATAAAAAAAAAAGATAAAAGACAAGCTACCACTGTACTCGCCTTGCTGGGGTCACTATGTCAGGCTGAACCCTGTGAACCAGAGAAAAGTTTCAAACAACAACATAAAGAGCTGCAGAGGAGCCAAGAGCTAAACAAGGACTCTGCAAAGCTGAAATTAAATATAAGAATGTATGGGTGGATGAGCGAGAAGGAGAAATGAAGGCAGAAAAGAGAGAGAAAGGAAGGGAGCCAAAGAACAACCACAGTGGTGGTAAAATCTCTGTGTGTGGACACTATAAAAAGTGAGGAGAGAGAATTAAATCCAGGCTCCGATGTATGGACACATGTATGTGACTGTAACATCAGAAAGCGTGTCCAGAGACACAGAGAGACAAAATGAGAGAGGGGGAGAAGAAGAAGAAGAAGAAGAAGAAGAAAGGGAGCGAGATTGCGCCAGCCTTTCACCACTAAAGGGTGGACCAGCTTGTTTCTCGCAGCGCTGGTCTGGCTTCATTTGATTTGTTTTGGCCAGACTATTCTGGACCCTCTCGTGCGGCGGCTGTGTGCAAGCAGACCTGGCAGCGTCTCGTCGCGGACCACTAGGTTCTGTTGTGGGTAGTGCTGGAGCGGCCCAGCCCAGAGGTCCAGAAGACCAGCGTGATGTTGCGCAGGACAGCGGACACGGCCTTCAGAGAAATCGGAAAGTGCAGGGCCTCCGAAGCCTCCCGTACAGAGGAAGTGACCACTTTAACTGCCAAACAGCACTTCCCCTCTCACGCCCACACCTCCACGGCGGTTAAGGAAAATAACAGTGTTTTTCACAGAGGCCTTTTATGTAAAACACAAAAAAATCCCAGACAATGAAATGCATTAAACATGATACGCGTCCAATTGCTAGTCACACAGGTCAACAACCTCGGGGGGTTTTCTGGAGCAGCAAGAAAATTACAGGGATTAATCTAACTTCACAGTTTGCATGGTTGTAAAATATGACCCTCGTTGTGACATTGTAACCTCAGCTCTGCTTACCTAAACGCCACACAAGGATACACGGTCTGCTGGGAGACAAATTTGTCAGTCTGTCCCTAACTCGTACAGTTTTTGGGGGACCCCACTTCCATCTTGTAACTGAACTACATACAGAAAGACAAAGTGTCTGTCCGCTTGGCAAAAATGAACTTGTTCAAATACAGGAAATGAACGCCGGGTTTCGACTTTCTCCCAGGTGCCGAATGAGTTATTGACCTCCCTCATATATCTTTCAGGAGCACACAGAGAGGCACAATGTTCGTGAGGCTCACCAGACTGCCGGGGGAAGAGAATTGTGACAACACGCGGGAGCTTTCTCAGCAGGTCGGTATTTCAAACACTACTTTGCGAACATGCAAGAGGGCCATCTGTGGAGAAATGTGGTGGCAGACAGGGGTGGCAGCAAGAGAAGCAGCTGCACACTGTGTAGCCTAATCCACTCAAGGTTTGATTTACCTCCGTGTTCTCTGTCCGAGAGAGGAGGAAAGGCAGACGAGGACAGAGTACAAATTGAAGCAAGAATCGGCAAAGAAACACAACATCTGACACACACGCTGACATAAATGAAATCTCATTAAAGCATGTGTGCAGACAGAAGAAGACTGATGACACTAAAGACAAAAGGAGCGTCCCGAACAGGCAAGAGTTACAGCAATGATGATTCCTGCACTAATGTAAACATGGTCGTCCGAAGGGAGGAACTCTAGACAGACAGTGGGCGTGAAGATGGATTTAACCTGAGTCAGGTGCCAAACAAAAGGAGAAGTGTTTAGGGCCCCTTGTTCACAGCCAAGGGGACTGATATGTCATCAGCCCACTGCCCCCATAGCCCCTGATCCCGCCTGAGGTCCACCAGCAGCTGACCCCTTTTAAAAACTCCTGTCTAGGTTGCACCATCAAGGATCTACTTTAAACCTGATGGAACCACAGTTTAACTTTTTATATTGTACCAAACTTAAAAACGTACTAAAAATTAAAGAAAGAACCCTCTCTTTCAACGTCACTTTAGTTTTTACTCTGTGTTACATTTAACCCTTTAGAACCTGAACCTGCATCAGTTTTGTTGGGCATTTAAACCTATGGAACCTGAGAAAACTGGTTTGATGTCTTAAAATGTGGGGAAAAGGCAATGAGCAACTTGGCAAGAAATGTATAGAAAATTTGCAGAAAAAAAGAGTAAAAGGAGACAAAATAATGACTTGGAAAATAGCTGTGAGTTCATTTGATATTATCCCAAACAAGGAGGGAATTCAAAAACACTAGTTTTAATTCTTAATTGTTAGATATTCAAAATTATGTTACAGAAAAAAATGTGAGTTTTTGCACTTTCTTAAAGTAATTTTTGGTGTCTTGGTTTTGCACTTTTCATGTTTTTTGTTTTGTTTGTTTGTTTATTTGGATTTTTTACTGATTTCTTTCTAATTGTTGGGCCATTTCATGTTAAGTTGCTCATTACCATCTTCCCATGTTTTTGAAATCAATCGAGCCAGTTTGCTCAGGTTTCATAGGGTTGATTCTGATGTTTGTAAGTTTTACAAATGAGAACTTCTTCCATCATAGGCTATGTGAGCAATTACTCCTCCTCACCCCACCTACCCCTGTTTCCTCTGGTCACATGACTCGAACCGTACCCAAATTTAAACTCTGCATTAATTGTGATCTAACCCACACACCTGTAGTGTGCAGTTTTGTGACTTCATATTGCATGGTTGTGAAGCTATCACGTTGACTAAATCCGTCCACAGACAGACATATAAAAGTTGAAAAAGGCTGTTATTAAAATTTGAAGAGAAATGGCTTGAAAACATTCTGTCAATGTCTAAACTAAGGACATATGTGCACATAAAACAGAAGTTTGGCTCTGAACCGTATGTGTTATCTCGTTTATCTAGAAGCCAAAGATCCTTAGTTGCACAGCTGAAAGCTGGTATTCTTCCTCTGGCTATTGAGTTTGAGTGATTCAACGACGATCAGATAGAAAACAGACTGTGTGAGTTGTGTGATTTGGGTAAGATGGAAAATGAGTCCCATTTTCTCTTATACTTCACAAACTAGGATGACTTCAAAGACTTAATATTCCATAAAAAGGCCCGCCTAAACCCTGGTAGTTTCTGGTGCTCAGGTAACCAAAATCTAGCATGGTTGTCTAATTTTGATATGTTTAAGTTTGCAAATGTCATTGCAAAAGCCTGGAAGAGAAGGAGAGAAATACTGTTTAATTAGCACTTATTCTGACTTTTCTCTCAGTGCAACATTAGGCGGGTTTTCATTACATGTTGGCACAAAACTTAAACGATATTTTCAAAATGTTGATAAAACACAATTGCTAGATTTCTGTGTTTCCACTGAGTGATGTTATGCGACTCTCGCAATAACATACCAAGAAGCACGGCGATGGATGTTCAAAACAATCATTGCAGCTATTGCAGCCACAGCCCCTTATACGAGGAAGTAGCCACATATGAGGGATTTCTGGAAGGCAACAGTCCACAATTTTGAAAAAATTGGTGGTTTTATGGTGTCTTGTAAGCCCATGTGGGCCAAGCATAATTGTATGCATGACACTATAATAAAAATGCATCAATTAGTAAATGAATTCCTTTAGTCATTCATTTATTCATACAAACTCCTGCCAGAATACTCAAAACAGCTTCTGTAGTAGTTTCCAGTATAATAGGTGTAACCAGGACCACATTTTTGACGTGTTTGCACACACACACACACACACACACACACACTCATGAGGTACAAACAACATCAGCCGCTGTCACGCTGATAGCGGGTAATTAATCATTTGTTGGTGCAGCGCAGCATATTTCTTCTAAACTAGCAGACATGAGCGTGGAATATCAGAACAGTGGTTGTCTGGATTAGGTGACCTTTGACTGCTGCGGCATCACCTTCCAGACATAAAATTATATAGTATTACAAGACGTATTCGCTGAGCAGACGCTGTGATCTTTAAACATAACTTGCAATGAGTCCAGCAGCGTTCTACTTGGGCTACGACAGTGGTCGACCGTGGAAGAGGTGGAGAGAGGTAATATATAAGGCTGGCTCATGAACATAACAGCAGGAATCTGCACTCCGTTCAAGCCCACAAGCCTCCTGTTACCAGTTCCAAAGACCAAACCACTTCTCCACATTAAAAAGGTCTGGGGACTGAGTCCTCCACTACCATCTTCAGTGATATTTCAGTGTCACGGTCTCTGAATAACTCCATCGTTTGGGGGGTGGGGAGGGGGGAAGAGCAAGTGGCTTTTGCAAGATGTTAGTTAGGGCTCCACAGCACGGAAAAATGACTTCAGCAAGTACAGTGGGCCGGTCCAGGTGCAATCAACCGTCACTCCGATCATATATCGACTGTTTCAGTCCCACAGCCTGAACTCTGGATGTGTGTCATTTCAGGGCCTATGAAGAATCCGCGGCCCTTGCTGAGATCATGCTTCATTCAGGAGGGGCAGGCAAAAAGAATCCAGGTTGTGGGACCTTATCAGAGTTTCAGAGCCGGGACGGGCCAAGCTTTTCAAAAAGGATTTACTTTATTTCACCTTACTCTCAACATGCCATTGAATATCACGTAGCAAGTGGCTTGCCTCCCCCGTCCTCTGCTCCATGCTTCGTCACACCTTTACACTTCAAAGAGCTGTCAGCACATTGAAAACAGAGCTCCGGACAAAAGTACAAGTCTAATCAACATAATTGAATACATATCGTCCGCGGGATCCGTCAGCAACCTGAAGAGCCGGCAGTGTTTTCAGGGACAACAGTTTTAACAATCACGCTGCAGACAAGCGAGTGCTTGAGTGGAAGCACCTGCAACTTAGATAGAGTAACTCTGAGGGAACTTGGTATCTTGTCCAGGTCTGAGTAGTTCACGGATGATATATAACGTAAGGAAACATAGAGAGGGAAAGAAATTAAACATGGAGGAAAGACGAAAGGCTTAGAATATCTGGGCAGACAAAAAGATGTTGACAGAGACTGCATTGTGGATAGACAGATATACGAGATGTGGAGGATGGAGAGTCAAACAGAGTGGCAGTGTAGTGTTTTTTGGATGGTCCTGAAGTCTGTGGGAAGACTGAGTTTGGCAGTGGTCATCCAGAACTTCTCATTCCCCCAGATGGAGATGAAAAGGATGCTGTTTGGCCGATCCCGAAACCGGCTATGCTTAGATTCACTCTAACATGGTAGACAAAACACAGAAGCCACAATAAACTAGCCACGTCCAAGTGACCTGCCACCTCTGCTTATTGTGGAACAGCAGCAGAGTCTCTGGAACAGGCTTGCATGTTCTGTCCAAAGCCCTAGCCAGATACTTATTTCTAGTCTTATTTCTTTCAAGTCTTCCAGGGGATATCAGAGGTGGACGAGTCAATACCACCTTAAATCATACATTAAATACTAGCGAACATAAAAATTTGTACTTAAAATTTACACTTTAAATCTTTCATGTTCTCACTCTCAAAGCTGCAGACGATTACTCAACATCCAATCGCCTGGTTGTCAAACGGAGCACATGGTCTGTTAAGCTGTTTGCAGGTTCTTCCTAATGCAAGTGAGCATGTCCTGCCCGCAAATGACCAATTTAGTAGCCTGTGTGCTTTGGATGGGAACGGCGGAGGATGTCGTCCTACCTCAACAAAAAGAGAAGGAATTCGTATTCGTATTCAAACAAATAAAAGTCACTCTCAGGCGCACTCGCTTGATTTCTTTCTTTTACATCTGCTTCCTTTGAAAAAGTTTTTTTTTTTTTTTTCTGAAATGATGTGGAAATTTTAGTCGTGATGTAACTGGAAACAGGGAGCTCTTCCAGTGGCAACAAATCCTTGTGTTTCAGTACTGTATCACTGCGGCACAGAGCCGTCTACTGGCCAGGGACCACGACAAATGGCTGGAAGCTCCCAGAGGAACGCCACCCCCATCCCCCGATATAGGCAAAATCCTCCCCAAACCCTCCCTTATGTCTCCCACGAGCTGAAACAGGCCAAGGCCAGATGCTCGGGATTCTTGACATCATGATGGAAAAATTTTATGTTAACCTTGACAGAGGGGGAAAAAAACAAAACGACCATATTTTTATCATATCGCTCTTATCATTCAGAGATTTGTGTTTCCACAAATGCGCCCTACACAGGAGTGTGTGTATGTGGAAGCAATAATGCAGGGAAGTGCCTCACTATAAGAATATCTCATTACTCAGTGTCATTACAGAGCCATCACCTTTTCCAACAGGGGGTGTTTGAGATTGGAGAGGATACGATGGCTGGAATCGCTCATCTATCGCTCCCGCACAAACATGCACACATGCAGCCAGTAAGTTATTAGAATATCTGGTAAAAGCGTTGTCCCAGTCGCAAGATTTCCATGTGTAGTCTTTCATGCGAGTGTCGCCCACCTCCTCCGCAGCTGTGCACGGCCGAACCACCCTTATCTTTTAATGCTGTGCGGGGGCTGTAAACCCTGATAGAACGCGCAGGTACGGCCTGGAATAACACAGTAAACTTTAATAAGGTTAATAAAAGGGCACCGGGGTCTTTAGAAGTGCTTGTTTGAGAGTGTGTGCATGGCTTTGGGCAGGTCTCCGGTGTATGGTTTAAGGGGCACCGTGCATTGACTGTAATGGCACATGGGGGGCTTGTGAGTGAGCATATGACACAGCAGCAGTATTGGGCAAAGCAGTCAGTCAAAAACAACTGATTTCAAAGTGTGAGCAATTGATGAATCAGTGTCTCATTCACTGAATCAAGATGAAGAAAATAATTCTAAATTTCATGTTTGCTCTTGAGAGTTTTGTTTATTTAAATAAAAGTAGTTTTCTAGGAAAATGAGTCATAAGTGCGAATTTTAACCCAAAAGATACTGGATTTTTGAGGCTGGCACCAATACACATTTGTGTAGAAACAATCTGATAGCTGACTTTTTTTATATCAAGTCACGACATAAAGAAACGCTGTTGATTACAAACACCTTGCCTGACTACCCTCTTTTCGCCTTACTCATCACTGAGACTCATGTGAGAGGTTTGAAAACAGGCCATCACCTATAATACAGCAAGATTTTTTTGCAAGGATGTGTTAGTATTGTTTCATGAGAAGATCTGAAGGAAAATGACGGAACTGAAACACGACATAAAACAACGATTCACCACAATCTCAACAGACTTAAGGGCCGTTTACATGGCAACAGTTCTCGCATAAAACGTTGCTGCTAAGCCTTTCATTCACACAATGGTGATGTGGGGGACTGAAAATGCAAACTTTAGAAGCCAGGTTCCTGAGTTCAATCTTTTGATAACGCAACCCCTTAGTCACCATGCAAACTGGAAATGCGTACATCCTGTGAGAACGGTGACCTCATGGTCGCACTTACTGACCTGGCAGGCATACTATAGCACTGTTGTTTTTTTGGGTATTTTTTGCAGATCCATGCACACAACAAAGATTGTTCTCACAATGTTATCATAGGAACGCCTTTTTTTTTTTTTTTAATGCAAAGGAAAGAATTTTCCATTTTTAGTAGGGTCATTCTCATCTAAACTTGGCTTTAGGTTCAGTTGTATGACATCACACCAGAAAATGTCCACACTATATTATCGGGTAAGTCACTGTAGTAGTGCCCCTAATGACTCCTGGGTAATGCAGTTTATTTAGGGCCATGATGAACTAGGCCTGAAAAATTGTCAAAATTGCAATATGGCCAAGCACAATATCTAAATTGCAAGAGCTGCAGTTTTTTGATGAAGTAAAAATGTGTCACAACATGCTGTCATAAATGAAGCATCATGGTGCTACAGAGAGCCCACAAATCATAATCTACACAGGAGGGAACATGCTTGTTCGGTGCAGACCCCAACAATGTTCCCATCATCATTATTCTATATTTTCTTATCCGTGAAGATGAATTGCAGAAACCACCATTTCTGTAAAAATGATATGCATATCAGAATTGCAAAATGCATCAAAATAATCACCATAAAGCTGTTTTTGCATACTGTTCAGCTTTATAATAAATTGCTCAGAAAACCTGATATAAACAATGAAGAAGAGAGAAGTCACAGCTTATGAGAAGTGCCGGTGCGCAAGAAAAGTAAACGTTATTGATTCGATGGATTTACATGTCCGCTCAAGTTGGCTCAAACTTTGCTTTGTGAAAGAGCGAAAACCCTGATGCAGACAGGAGAAATGTAAGAAAATCTCACTTATTGACTCATCTGAAACACATAAAACTAGAGATAGCAAGATTTCGCCCACTACTCAAGGAAGATTTAAATCTAGCTGTTGGCTCTAGCGTCTCCGGCTCTAAATCGCCGATATCACCCCGTTGTACCTCTCTCCCCCACTCTGCTACAAAACTGCAATCACATAACTGCAGAAGCAGGGAGGAAATGGGGCTACAAGGAGCAAACACCCACTCTCACTCCAGGAGGCTTGCTGACCTCTGAATGGCATACACCAGATGTTTTACGTCTGTGATGGGAGAGCGGAGAGGTTAGGACCATTTCAGAGAGCTCCTCACCGGCAGACAGCAAGCTGCCATCACGGCGCAACCCTCATCAAGCACTCTGTGAGGTTACACACTGACAAATGTTTAGACATGAGGGGCTGAATGCATTAGTATCATTGATTTCAATAGGACAGCAGTTATAAACTAAAATTTAACATTTTATTCTAAATCAGTGTTATTGTGTCTCTGTACATGTTTATGAGTTCATTTACAATAAAAATATATGTCAATATTTAGAGGTTGGAATATAACCACTAACACCACTAATAATAAGACACCACTAACTCCAACACAAAACTTATAAATGTCTTTAGCAAATGTTTAATCAAAGCTGAAACGTTCAACATCATACACAGCAAGTTCCCTGCAACTATGTTTATAAAGTCAAGTCAAAATTTAAATAAGAAATAAAGGAATTAATAAAATTTCCCTGAGGTTTCACAAAGTAAAAGTTCCTCCCATGCTGACACTTTCTTTGCACTTTTTAATTGATTAATTTTATCGGCGATTATTAAAATAAAACGCTGATACGGATAATCTGCAAAATGCCCAAATTCAAGATTCAAGATTCTAAAAACGTAATCGTCTGTGACATAGTGACAGAAAACTGCCATCGGCTGGGGGCCCAAACAATGTGGAAAGCATTCACACGCATGAGACACTCATAAAATCGCAAAAGACCACACAACAGTTCCACAAATCAATAAAAACAATCGGCCCCAATAATCGGCCAATAATCCGTCCACCCTCATATGAGTCTTAAGCATGGCGGCGTCACTCTGACTGGACATCCTGTCATGCTGTAGTGGTAGATAGAGATTTCTGGTAGGCCATTATATAAATGCATCAAAACACAAACACCCACACAGTGAAGAAAAAAAAAAAGAAAATCTAAGTTTTTCGAAACTTAACCTTGCAGCTAATGGAGCTCAGCAGGGAGATAAATGGTGTGTAGCAGACAGAGGAGTGGGCTGGGTTTGTCTGTCTGCAGATCCCAGAGTGGGAGCTGAAATAAACTGAGATGAGCTGAGCCAAACTGAGCGGAGGCGTAACAGTTATCTGTCCCCGACTGAGCCCACAACAAAACTCCATCACTGCTGAACAGGAGGAGAAATGACTAAACAGCAGCTGTCTGGATGCGAGCAAAGGCCTGGAGAGCAGCTGCATAGCTTTGCTGGAGCAGAGGGGAGGTTACAGAGTTTTCAGGTTAATCCGAACGCAATTTTGACTTATCGACTCCGTGGAGCGAGCTCCCCATTATCAGCCCTGTGGAGTGTTTGCACAATTAAAAGCTAATTTTCTGTCTCTTCTTGGCCGCCTCATTAGAATGTGAATTAATGTGTGTTTGCGTATTAGATCCTGAGAGTCGCAGCCAAGAAAACGTCACATGACAGCGTCCTGAAGCGTGGGGCAGGGTTTTTCTGGATGTTGAAGGATGGAGAGTAGGTGTTGGACACGCTCACACAAAATGTTTCAAACACCGAGAGCGGAGCCAGCATCATCAACCAAAGCCGCGTCATTAATCTGCTTCCAAAGCATTCATGAAAAACCTAAAAGTCGCACAGTGAAATGAGTTCGCAAGTAACCCAATCACTGGGACATTCTCTCCAGCGCTCGCAGAGCTCATATTTTAAGTCCGGTTTTCAACATTTTATTGTTTTTCAACTTTATTTTCACACTTTTTGGGTTCCATTTATTAGAATCTACTTCATACAGAGGCCTGTTGTTTATTTGGGCTGAGACGGAGAGAGAAAGGAGAGAGAGGGAGATGGTATGATCTTACATGTGCCCTCCATTTGTCTGCCCACGTGTTTGCTCTCCAAACACTCCAATAATGAGCATTTTAATAAGATCTGCACACACACACACACACACACACACACACACACACACACACACACTTACACGCATCCAACTTTGGTGATGAAATAGGAGAGCTGCTACTAAAGAATAGTTAAATTAATGATAATATTTTCCCTGTTATGTTAAAAGCCCGAGCACAGTACTCCATCTTCTGTGTGTGTGTGTGTGTGTGTGTGTGTGTGTGTGTGTGTGTGTGTGTTGTGTGTGGTGTGTGTGTGTGTGTGTGTGTGTGGTGAGGGTGTTGTTGAAAGCTCTGCAGATGGCAGTGCTGCTGATGAAAACAGGCGAAGGTACAGCGAGACACTGTGATGTCTCTGTAATTATTGGCAGCCGCCACATGTGGAGGAGGTATTGTTAGTCTCCGTGGATTTATGCTCGTCTGCAGAGGTGTTGCTACACACATGCCAAATCTCCAAAACTGAGCAGAGGGTCCTGCTGTAGCTGATGTGCACGTCCTCTGGACTGAGACTACCGGTTTAAATCCTCTGCTGTTAATAAAAGAAGGTAGGCACGGTTGCCTCCAGTCATTTAATAAATTAATTGGAAATCATTAAATAGTTGAGCTGCATTGTAAATCAATAGCTGCACTAATAGTTGACACCATTTCAACATATATTTTATATTCTTTTTTAAATATAAGAAAGAGTCGGAGGATGATTTATTCTTTAAGAGGTTATTATTTTTTATAGGCTTGTAAACAAGCTGAAACCATTAACTCCATATTAGTAATTACAGATATAAATCTCTCACTTTGTGCTGCTGGTAAAAGCTGCACCATAGTTGTTCCCAAAAAAGCATGCTTAGTCATTCACGCTTCCACAAGATTGATTTTGTTGAGGTGGAAGGTTTTTCCAATAGTTTTTTTGAACTTCTAAACATCCTTGGTATGCAGACAAAAGCAGAGAAAATAAGATAAGTGTATTAATTATGGTGCCTGACAGATTTGGGATGAACTAAGTGTGGAAATGCCTTTAGACATCATAAATTTGCACTGAAATAAGAAATGATCATTATTTTGACGCTCTCGCCTCAGCCACAGTTTCTCTTTTTTATTCAGAAAAATCTTATTTTAGAGGGCAATTTGGGGGTAAATTTTACCCCAGATGTTTAAAATTTGGCATTTACATACGCAACCGTGCCATTTCCTCCACCCTTGACTATGTTTTGTGGCAAATATACCTGAATTTGTTGGCAATTTTTCCCCAAAATTTTTCTAACTATTATTTCCAGTACAGATAACATGTTGATTTCCCGTCTCTGATCATGTGTTTATTTATGTATTGCTTGTGTTTAATTTACTATTTACTTCCTTTTTGGATAATCATTAATGTCATAAAAGATAAATCCTTCTTAAAACTCCTCTTAATGACCTCCATTTAGTGTTCTCTTAATAACTGTCACTAACTTTTTGTTTACGCCTGAAACTGAGTGTGATTTAATCACTTTTTTTTTTAATTTACTACTTTAATGGAGTAATGGAGATACAGTGTTTAGGGGGCATTACCTGTGCTAACAGGTGACTCGTGAAGTGGGATTCATCACTGAGCAAATTTGGATGGTTGAGAGCCTTTGGTGCATCTGGAGTTGACCTCTCTTAAATTTTCCCTCACCAGAAAATTAAGAGAAAATCTAAGAAAAAATTAAGACAATGTTGCTGCATGAGGCCCAACACTTTCTTTACCAAACTGAGCTCCAAGTCATCTGACAAAGAACAGATGTAGCTGAAAGGTTTGTGTCTCGCAGCACACCAAATACGACAGATTTTCCATCATCCTAGCAGAGCTTTATCTCTTAATTCAACAGTATTATTACGATACCAGGAGTAATGCTGCCAGTGTTCTGTGAAAATGTTGGTTGAATGCCGGGTAGTACCGATGCCAGGCCAGCCACAAATATCTGTGACTTCACCGGGCCTGGAGATCAGTGACCTCACGATCATCCTTAATGTTCATCATGTTTCACCTGCACACACAACTTCACAGGACCATCAAGGGGGAAGCGGAGGAGATGGGCCGGAGGAGTCTTTACGTGTTTTATTTGGAAACCCGAGCTCTCGCCGGTAATTGCCCAAAATGACTCTAATCGCAATTGACGGTCTGGCTTTCTACTTTGTCTGCACAAATTTCCAGGACGACGGGGGCTACGGTAACTCTGTTAAAAGTCTGGACGTGGAGACGCACACACTCTTTCTCCATCAGGCCAGGACATAATGTCTGTCCTCCTTTTGTCCTCTTGCTATCCTGCGCATGTTGGGTCCCCCCTGTATGTGTGTGCGTGTGTGTGTGTGTGTGTGTGTGTGTGTGTGTGTGTGTGTGTGTGTGTGTGTGTGATGATGATGATGTAGTCAGCCATTAGGCCTGGCTGAGGAGAGAATAGAGCTCCTGAGGGGAGAGGTGGTGATTTCTGGCAGCTGTCTTGGTGTTGACAAGCTTTGACGCGTATTTCATTCTGACATCACACGCTCATTCACTCACACTCACACTCACACACACACACACACACACACACACACACACACACACACACACACGCTTCTCTGAACAGAGTAGAGAAATAAAGAACTGCTCACATATTTAAACATAATTTTAGCTTTTTGTTGTAAAACTATACAACCCCAATTCCAAAAAAGTTGGGGCACTGTGAAGAAAATGTAAAGAAAAACAGAGTGTGAATCTTTTTTTGACCTAAATTTGATGAAATACAATACAAAGACAAGATAATTAACCCTTTGAGACCTGGATCAACATCAGTTTTCATGTGCTGCTAGGAAAAACTATCCAAAAAACTATATTAATAATTATTATAATTACATATTTAAAAGTATATTTTTCAAACTTACTCATTTTTTATTACTTATTTTCAGGTTATTTTTTGAAACTTTCTTTCTAACGTTTGGGTAATGTCTTATTAATTTTACTCATTTCAGACCTGCCTGCAGTTCAGACCTGTCTCCCAATCAAATGTGTTGCTTTCTGGAGCACAAAATATGACAATGGAGACCTCAGACTGTTGAGCAAATGAAGTTGTATATCAAGCAAGAATTTTTCTTCAACAATTGTTGCCCTCAGCTCCCAAAAAAGTGCTGTTAAAATAAAAAGGTAATGTAACATAACAGTAAACATGCTCCTGTCCCAACTGTTTTGGAACTTGTATCATGCATCAAATTCAGAATGAGTATATATTTACAAAAAAAATAAAATTCAGTTTTTCAGTTTGAACACTAAATATTTTCTCTTTGTACTGTATTTAGTTGATTGTAGGGCAAAAAAGGATTTGCAAATCACTGCATTCTGTTTTTATTTATATTTTACACAGCTTCCCAAATTTTTGGCAGTTGGGGTTGTAAATGTGCATGGTGCTAATATTTGCAATGGAGTGTTTTTCACTTGGCAGGGAAAAAATGAAGTGAAAATAGACTTTGGTCTGTTTTCCAGCCATGATTTTTAGAAGGTCTGCTCCATTCTAGAAAAAGCAGCCTTCAACAAGTTCAGAGTAAATCTTTTGTCATTTGAAATTAACCAGAATATGCCGCCTCTTAATAAAGATATGAAGTGCAGGGATCACATGTGGTCCTTGAATTCATTTTCTTTTTTTGTGCACTGATGTTGGACATAAAAATGTGAATCAAAGAAGCAAAATACTTTTCACGAGTGCATTTTTCTGATTCTCTGTGTTTCAGATTGTGTTCCTGGCCGAAGGGTCTGTACCTGGCTCGTGGCCGGCTCCGGTGGCCAGGGCAGGCATGGCTCCTGCCGGCTGCTTCCTGGTTCCCCTCAGGCTGTGGAAAATGGCAGTGGGGCGTCAGAGTAGTGAGCTCCTCGGCAGATCTCCCCAGGGACCGGCTCAATGTGAGGACAGGCTTTATGCCATGGAGCCCTGCGAGAGAACAAGATTTTAGAGCCTACTTGTCAAATGGCAGAATGGCCGCATGCACGTGTGTGTCAGTCAGCTACTGTGTTCTGTGTTATGGGATCTGGTAGCTGCCGGTAGCCATGGATATGAATATCTACCATACTAGCATATATATGTATCTGTGTGTAGGTGAGCCAGCGATTGACGGTGAATGACTCACTGAGTGTGTGTGTGTGTGTGTGTGTGTGTTGACAGTACGTTCACAGTTGACTCTGGGTGTTTACAACCCAACACTTTTTCCCTAAGCTGCTGAACATCCTGCTTTGTACATGAGCCAACATCACCTCACCTGGCGCCCATGTATACACTCAGAGACACAAATGCATCACACACACACACAGCAATCCCACACTTTATTCAGCGTCCAGCGGAAACAAGGGAAACTTTATCCGCTGAGGGGAAAGTAAGCAAGCGAATGCAGCAGACCTGTGAAAAATCAAACACGCGTGGAAAAGCATCGCTTCGTAAATAATGGCGCTCAACTGGAAAGCCAGATAGAGCAGGGACAGGAAGAAAAGGGGATGTAGAACACAAATAAAAAGCCTGTGGCTCATTGAAATCTCCCCCCGCAGTGGATGAACATGTGCGGACACACATAGTAGCACACAATAAACTCCTGAACCACAACAGGAGGAAAATGGATAATATGAAATCATTTGGATATAAAAGCATGATAGATTTAAATGCAGAGCAAGAGCTGTAGACTTAAAGGTTTTGTGCGCAACATTCAGAGAATTAATATAGCAGCAAACCACTAATTGCTCTGCAGTGATATAGTGATGTAATGACTCAGAATCAGAATCAGAAATACTTCATTGATCCCTGAGGGGAAATTGCCTTTAGTTACAGATGCTCTCCATTCTAAAGTCTTAAAAGAAGTAGGAAAGTGTAGAATATATCAATAAAATTTAAACATAAGTGCTAATATAAAATAAATATATCTAAACACTAAAGTATAATATAAATGTACATTTGTTCTTGATGGCATAACATAATGACAACATTTTAAATATGTAATTATGACTATTAGAAATGCAGTGTTTCCCTAGTTTTTTAAAATAATTTTCTAAATCTACATATTTCTTTGAATTTGTGGAACTTTTCTTAGCAAGTCGCTCAATACCTTTTTTTGTTTTTTTTTCCCTGTTTATTCTTTTTTTTTTCGAAAGAATTCGCACCAATTTGCTCAGGGTTCAAAGGTTTAAATACTTGTGAAAGGTGCCTGAAAGCAGCACAAAAAGGAATGATGTCGATCCAGGTTTCAAAGGGTTAACAGGTACCAAACTCTTCCCACTGTATATCATATTTCTCGCAGCCTGTTTCAAAAGGCCACTAGAAACCTCAACAGTTCCTTGAGTCTAGCTGCTACCAGCACAAAAGCTTTATCTGGAAAAATGGATAATGGAAAACAATTAGCTTTGAGCCTTTGGTTCTTTACGGCATGCAGTTTAATGATGCATTATATGTCAGCTCCCATGTGCTGTGGCCCAGCCAAACTCAGTTACCTAAACTGTAGAGCCTTGGGATCCTGTTAGTTTCTCACTTCACTGGAAGAAAATGCTTGAGATAAACACCAGCAGTGAGATAAGCTACATTCTGTGTCTCCCATGTTGATACGTGTTGTAAAAGCCAGCTTTGGTTAGCCACTGACTCACAGTGTGCTATGGCTGACTCAGAACCACTTGGCTGGAGACAGGGACAACCAAGACACCTGCGCCCTTCCAGCTCATTGGGACCACCATCAATGGTAAGGTGGTGTCGGCCACACACACTTGAAGTTTGAAATGCTGTGACTCCGGGCCGAAAAGTGGACCGGAAATTCATTACAAATGTGTTTTCTGTCAGGAATCTCTCACTCAGCCCCCGCGGTGAAAGCTGCACAGGAGTGACTTATTTCCTGGCGTTTTGCCCCACATGTGTGTACAAACACACGCAGAGGTCGAGGCTCAAACCTGCCAAGACGGCAGCCCACGTTGCAAAATGCTACCACGCCTGTCTGACATACTGTGATGTGAACTCGCCTCAGGGCCCAGCAGACCCCAGGTGGAGCCTTGTGGAAAAAGCATCTAGAACAATACAGTCCAGAAGATGCCTGAGTGTGCAGGTAAGCAAGCCATTAAGAGTGTATCAGAAAAAGATATTTTTCTTCTGGATTGAGATGTACAAAATATGGTGCATTCATCAAACAGCACTTAAGAAAGGATCGATTTTCCACCGTGAGGAGATCTGGGATTCAAAAACTCTGCTACGACGTCCCATCAGCGCCAATTTGTAGTCCAGATTTGTCAGTCGTTTGCATGAGCATAACGCATGAGCAAAAAGCCTGGTGAAATCGGAGTTAAGTGCCGTTCAACTCTTTGTGTACTTCAATAAAAAAGGTTAAGAGGAGCAGCAGAGAAGGGCAACGGCGCCTCGAGCAGTGACCACAAAATCTCTCCAGCAGGCCGGTTTGAACAGGGGACTGAACCTAACAGCCACTGCGCTCGTGCCAAGAGAACTGACCCGTGCTAAATCAGTTCAGTGTTTCACAGAGAGGGCCGCAGCACGGTTTTGTCATAAGACTTTGTGATTGGAATGGCAGACAAAAGGGAAGACAAGGGACATGAATACTCTTTGGGTATGCTGCGCTGTAATATCAGTCTCTGTCTTTTGTTGCATCCAATGGGGAATGACCACATATTCCCCAATCTGAGGAAGAATCCATCTTTCCATTTGAGGATCTTTTGGAGGGCCAGGAAGCATGTCGCAGAGCAGGGAACACCTGGGACTCTTTAAAAGGCCCAAAAGGATCATTACAGACAGACTAAAAGAAACATTCCCCGCTGTCAGAAAGCTCTTACCGTGTCTGTTCAGATCACACAATATCAGATGGTCATGAGGGGAGTAAAGGGACACTCTGCCATGTGGACAAGAGATGGGACACGCTTAATTGCAAAGAGAGATGTCAAGATCTTAAAAATGGTTCTGCCACCATCTAGTGGGTACTTCCTCTACTGCAGGGAGTGTTGACCCTGAAAACCCAACTGAGACTCAACCTGAAGCACTTCTCCCCAACAAAGGCCTGTATGTATGTCCGAAAGGAGACTTGTCTGTGTCTGCTTAGCCTTGTTCTGAGTGTGAAACCTGAGGTCGAATTAGTATTAAAGAGAAAATAGCCCAGAGTGATGGATGGATCGGTGGAAGCATGAAAACAGGGAGGTGTAGAAGACTGTTATTCTTCCTCTCTTTTCAAAAACAAGCCTGTTCGTGCAGCCGGGGGGGAGACCACGGGTGGAGCCGTCTGACTCTCAGCTGGATGTTGATGAAGTTAGTGACGGGAATAACAGGAGGTCAATGACTGACAGAACTGACAGGCCTTCCAGTGTTTTTCACCAATGGCCTGTTAACAATTTCAAGGTATGCTTTGAGTTTAGAACCTAATATCAATTTTACTACTCAGTCTTTTGCTTCTTTCCTTCCTCCTAAAGGTGGACTGGACTGTGGAAAGATTGTCGTTAAAAGCAAATTGCCAAAAGAGATCCCCAGACAAAAAGGTCACACTCCAAACTTTCACAAGGTTCACGAGGTGGAATCATTCTTCCTCCATCTGGCCTGGACAAGGAGTGCTACACCAGGACACAGCAGAGGTCAACGCTGCCATTCAGCACCTCTAAACCCCCCGAGGTGCGACTCTGGTGTTGGGTTTTCTGTCCTGGATTGTCCCAGGAAGGCCAGCTACTGGCCGAGGTTTTTACTGGGCCACCATGAACGACATTGATCCTCCTCAACGCATGACAGACGCCCATCCAGAGCCACCGCTGTCACACCTGCTCTGGTTACAGCTCAAAGGACCAGTTTACTCCAAAGCGAGCCACCAGTTTCAACGTCTGCTGATCCGCTCCCGTCTGATGAATTTATCTACGCGGGTCCTTGGTGAGACGATAGAAGATCTATTTGGCAGTTCAGGTGACACCTGCTCGGGTTACCAATTCTGTACTGTCTGTTGCAACATTGTGAGGCTTTGGTTCTGCACTTATCTTAGTCTTTAGGAAAATGAGGGAGATCAGGTTTTATTACCCAAATGTGCTGCTGCTTTTGTCGTTATAGATGTCTTGAATCTTGAGCTCTTGCGAGAAGTTTGATGGGTTTTTATAACAAATGAACAAAATTTTTAGTGTTAATTGTATCTACAGGCAAAGTTCTTGTATAGATGTTTGCCTGTAGATACAATTAACACTTAAATGTTTGCTTAAACTTCTACACTAAATAATAAAGCAGGATTTTGATTAAAAAATAGGGATTAGCTGATCAAAGAAAAGGGATGACAATTATAAATATGACTAGATATGCAATGCCAGCCTCTGGTTCATGATAAAATCCGATATAATGTATGCATTTTGGGTAAAGACCAACAACTTTTTGGAGTTGGACGCAAAAAAACAACTAACAAAATATAATTTTGCCACCCCTTACCTTCAACTATTACCTAAATTCACTCTAGAAAAAGTGTTTCAGTGACCCCATAGCTGAAAGAGAGGAAGCAGGGAGCTCCTACTACATATATTGTATAATGCTGAGTTGCACTTGAGTTAATTCTGTGAATAATTTTGGGTATCTCTTGTTGGCAACCACTTGAAGCTGCTAGGTAAGCAGCAGTTGTAGCATGGCTAGGTGCATTAGCCTCACAAACTGCACTTCCACCAGTTGTTTCTGAGGTGAGTCTTTTCCTCAAAAAAGTTACAAAATTATTTGTTATGGCTCAAAAGAATGCCCATAAACTTGGAATAATAATATAGCTAATTGACCAATATGTTTCAATAGTATATAATTGCTAGCTTACAAGTTCACCTTATTGTAATAGAGAGGTGCTGCACAATAATTTAGCATTAGCTAGCTCACGTGATTATTAATGTTGTGGACTATAAATTAAATGTTTTTTTTTGTTTGTTTGTTTTTGTGTTTGGTTTTTTTTGTAGTGGGTGTGAATAGGCTGATTTATATTTGCTGATAAGTTGGATTTATGTTAATGTGTATATTCAAACATACTTTAATTTCTGGGAAAAAAACAAAAAAACAACCTTTGATAATACAATAATTAGGTGCCCCCTGCAGTAGCCCTGAGGACCCCCTGTTGAGGACCCAGGCTTTAGAAGACCCATCCTTTTATCTGAGCCCACTCCCTACTTTGCACCATGGCAGCATCCAAAGCAGACTTGCAAAGTTATTAAATGTACCCTGTGTATTTGACAGCTGCATGTTGAAGGGTACGCTATCTTGTTTTTGCACGTTTTTGTGTGCTCACATAAAGGTCAACAGCAGCAGCAGAAAGCACACAATCTTCCAGCTCACGAAACAGGCTTCCAAATATTTGTACTGCAATGCTGTTGAGAAAGACAGAGGTAGACTTTGACAAGGCTGACGAGACAGAAGAACACGGATGCAGTACCATGTGTATTTAAAAGAAATAGCACAGTTGTTCCTTTTATGGAAAACTATGTTCTCTTACTTCAAGCCTCATTGGTGAGCTTTGGGGTATGGGTATGGGGTAGCTGTGAAGACAGATTGGATGTAAAATCAATTTGTATTTCAGCTACTCTACATCATATTGGCTTGTAGGAACCACAAAGTGCAAAGTCAGACAGACAGAAGTAGATAGAGTTACAGCCACATGCACACAACCATACATGACACGATCATAAGAGTATAATTGCAGTGTATCCAACTGTGGTAAAGGCGAACATTCATTTACACACAGGCACACGGTGGAACTACATTTCAATGGGCTGTGCATAATTGCAGTGTATTAAACCATGGTGGAGGGGAACGTTCATCCACATGACATTTTGAAACTAAAATACCAAGAAAAAAAAATCGAAAATCCTCCTGATGCCAGCGCCGCACAGGCAGCCCTTTGCCTTTTTCTGTTTCTTCTGTGGAAAAACACATTGTTGAATAATGTCTTTCTCCTGCCTCGGCTTAGCGCTGCCAAAATGTCACCACGTCGATTCCTATTAAGCATGAGGCGCGTGACGCTGGTGGGACAGGGTTGTGTTTTTCAGGCGTGTGCCATACGACTTCTCGTTAATAGCCGTTAGCTTTACGAGGGATTGGGGCTGCTTAAATTAAGGCTCAGTGGTACCTGGCACGGCTGATGTTCCTGGACTGACTGACTGCAGTGGAGGAGCAGTAATAGCGATGAGCAATAGGAAGAAGTATATTCGTGCAACTAAAAAGCATATGGAAACAGATTAGGGGAGCAAATGTGGAATATCAATGAACGCCATTAACCCATGACGAAGAAAAGTGCATATCAACAGGCAAGGCTTCATCCAATGTGAGAGGGCTGACAGAAATGGGAAAAGTGAGCCCTCTTCTCTGGGTCTCAGGTGGGATTTTTTTTTTTTGACAGCTCAGAATCAGAACTCAGCCACGTGTTGCTCATAAGCGTCCAGTCTTTCCACATAAAATACATCTGCTTATGTGTATGTACATGTGTTGTTAACACACACACACACACAGATATAAATCTGTGTTTGGGTCAACCTGTCTTTCCAGAGGCATGAAGTCATGGGCTATAGAGGGTTTAACGCATTTAAGAGAGAGCCATCTAATTTACAAGAGAAATGGAAAGATGTTTCAGGAACTCGGGGCTCACTGATATGGAAGGATATGAGTCAGGGCGCTCACAGAAAATCAAAGGTGACAGACTGGAAGTCTCTCGTGTAGCAGATATTTATTGCAGAACAATAAATGTCTGCTGAATGTGTCAAACTATAGCTTTACAACTGTGCTATCTCCAGAATGCACAACTAGAAATGTAAAAGATGAGCAAAATTTAAAGCAACAAACAAATCGAGGGTCAAAGTAACTTTAAAGGGTATTAGTATAGGTATTGTTAGTAATTAATGAGACCAATGACTGATATTTGAAATTGAGAATAAAATGAAACTAAAAAACTTCAACACAACACTTTGTTTAAATGCCTTTAGCAAATGTTAACCAAAACTGAAACTTTCAACGTCATATGCAGCAAGTTCCCAGCAACTTTTTTAAAAAATACAAAATCAAGCAGGTTGTGTAAGTAAAAATCAAAAATTCTCCCCATGCTGACACTTTCTTTGCACTTTCTATTGAACTAATTTCATCATCAGTCATTAAAATAAAATACTGATACTGATCAGCAAAATGCCAGAATTCAGCCCCGATATTTGGGTAGGCTGACAATTTGTCCACCCATAGTCACTTCGTCTACAATATTCCTATGTCCACAAAAGCACCAATGCACCAATACTCAAGACATTCTCTAGATTTCAAAGAGATCTGATCTTATAAAGGTGCAGATATGCTACTAAAACAGATCAGGGAACACAACCAGGAAAAAAGGTAGAAAAGCTGCGTCAGGGGACTTACCCGGACACGTTCTTCCTGCAACAAAAACACAACTTCACACACAGCGACGGGCACTGCCACTACACTATTACAGTGTCAACGCAAACTAAACCCTCCCATACAGGAAGACACCCGCCCACCAGGTGTATCGGCTCACCTGAACAGACCTGAAACTCAAGTTTCTGCTCCTGCCTGAGGGCTCACGGCGCTCCACCCTTTTTTTTCTTTTTTACCACACACTACGACTCAATTGTAAACAAAAGTGTTAACTAGTGCGACCCTGAGAAAAAATGTATTTATCCATCCCAGTATGTTGTATTAAACATAAATTAAAAAATGCAAAAAGTTCCAGAAGTGTTTTTCAGTCTGACTGGACATGATTTTCACTACATGTGGTCTTGACACTATATCTGATCAAACGTGCAGAACCTCCCTGACTTTTCCTTACAGTGCCATTAACCCTAAATAACCCTAACCCCTCAGCCTTACTAACCCCAACCTTATTGAATTGAATCATACTACTTATGCAGATATAAATAAAGATATAACATTTACTAACAAGTGTTTATATACATTTCTAGTTTGTAATTGTGTTTTACAGCACCTTAACTTAATAATAACTATTTATTAGCCCTTATTATATTTTTAAGCACTTCTGGTGTTTTTGTTTTGGGTTTTTTTTACATAATAGCAGGCTTTCTATTTGTGTTTGTTCATTTGTTGTCATATTAACGCTCACCAGAGGTATATTTTTTAACAGCTGGGTGAGAGACTTTGGAAGTTTTTACGACTTTGAACTGAAACTCCCACTGCCTCATCTTTGTCTTTGGTAATTTTAAACTCGTTTTTCTTATCTAATTTGACTCTTTTTAAAAACATTTTCTCTTATTTAATATGGGCATTTAATAAGGAACTTTAAAGGTTTTTTTTCTGTTGTTGTTGTTGGGTTTTTTCCACTCATGGTTCCACGTGATTAGGGTTACTAACCCTAACCCTCCACAAGTGTCTGTACATTATGGGAACTCTGGTAAAAAAAAAAAAATAACTTCATTAACTAATTAAAATTCATTTTGTTTTATGGAATATCACTTAAGCCAAACATAAAAATATTCACTTTACCTACTGGGCAGTATCCTCTCTAAATGTGGTGACAACAAATGACCACTAGATGGCGCAATCAGCTCACTAAATATCTGCAGTCAACACACCATGTAGGAAAAAAAGTATTATGGACTTCAGCAGACAGTGCAAGTCTCCATGGTTGCTTGTGTGTGGGAATTTGTGTCCTCAGCTGTATGTGTGTGTTTGTCTCTGTCCCCATCATGACCTCAGATGTGCCTCAGGGTGCCAGTAAAGATGGGCACCAGTAATCTCATCCACTGCCAGCCAAGGTCCCATTATTACTAAAAACCAAGGAGGGGCCCCGCAGGCTGGTGGCACGCTGCCACACACACACACACACACACACACACACACACACACACAGCAGCCTGTAGTTTTCGGCTGCACACAGACACAAAAGTATCTTTTATAGAATATATCACAGCATGCTTGCTGGCTCACTGTCATGACTTACTGGGACGCTTGAAAAAAAAAAAAAACGAGCCATCGTTAATGAAATTAGTAACACCTCTGCTTTTCTTGCTATGACAAGGCTAAGGTAAACTGCAACAACAACACTAATACATGTTCTAAAACTGTGAATTCATTCCCACCTCAAAAATCCAAAAATAATCAAAACAATTTGATAAACGCTGTAAATTAAATACCCGCCTCCAAGATTAGGCACACACAGTAAAGATGTTACATAAACTATGAATAAACATCTACATAATAACACAGCTTAAATCTTTTGTCAGACAAACCACGTTATTTGTTGATGTCGGCTCTGAAAAAAACATGGTGCATTTTGTAAATGACATTAAAATTAAAATAAGTGATGCATGATGAAAAGCAATCATCATTAGTTGCAGATCAACATTGCACTCCTCTTGTCTTAACACCTCTTCCACCTCTTTGTCCTCCTCCCATCTCTGTCCTCTGGTTCCCAGGCACACACAGCAGCTCTTTGTCTCTTCCTGACCCACTAACAGTGAGAGGAGACCACAGTCACTATCAGTCGCCACACACACATTCCACACAGTCTCTCTCGCTGTCACACACACACACACACACACACACACACACACACACACACACACACACACACACACACACACACACACACACACACACACACACACACACACACGAACTCGCAGCATGCAGGGTGGCCGTGGCATTGATAATGACCAATTCAATTAATCCCAGACATGAAATGGCAGAATTAATTATGCCATAACAGACAGATAAAAAAAGAGAGGATGGATGGATGTACTAATGTTGGTGGTGCAAGCAACAGAGGAGCAGATCGCACTTTGCTTAATCAAAAAAAAATATCATTGACGTGAGTGCTTTACTTAAGGATCCAACATGCCTGAATGAAAACGTATTTATTAATAGGGAGTGATCGGCCTGTGCATTAATCCTCTATGCAAACAGCACTATGTGCTCTGTGACTCCACCTTCCACTGACATTAATTAGATGATGACGGATTTTCAGATGAGTGATTTGAGCCACAAATAGCAGCGCACCTGCGATGCCGGGCACAGAGGTGGAGCAGCAGGTAGCCATAAGCCGCACTAATCTGGGAGTCCTTCTAATGCCAGTGTTGCTGGGTAACCTACATCCTCAGCAGATATTGCTGGAGTGAATTACTCTACCTGGAGCGCCAGGGTGAGCAGGGGCAGGAGGAGGTGGGGGGGGGGGACACACATAGAAACAGAGAGAGACAGCTGGTTTGACAGACGGACAGATGGACAGATGGGATAAAACAGATAAGAAAGCAGTGATGCAACAGAGGCCAACGGGGCAATGTCGGGTCTACATGCTTCTCCTGTGTGTTTACACGCACACCTTCTGCGTGTGTTTACAGGACGTGTTAACAGAGCTGCAGCAGGAAGTGGAAGTGAGCCCATTAACAGATGCATAATTGATAGAGAGGGAGAGCAAGTGAGAGAGGAGAGAAAGACTAAAATAAGGAAGAAAGAAGAGTGGGAATAGAAGATAAGAGAATGTTAGCTGAGTAAAAAAGTGAAAGAGTAAAATAGAAGTGTAGAAAGAGAGACACACATGTTCCCATTAGTTCATCTGTAAGCTGCGTACCATACTAATGCTGTTTGGCCCACTGCTAACTGTATTTTAGCATTCCCTCGTCACTGCAGCTAAAAATAATCCCTCGTACTATCAACAAGCATTTGTGGTAAAATCGTGGAGTTGAGGCACGAAAAGTGGTCACGTCAGGCCAACTCTTCGCAGAGGCAGCAGGTCTGAGCAGAACCAGGTATCACATGAGCTAATATTAACTTGCTGCAGAAATATCGGCATGTTTGTGGATAATTAACAAGGAAGCGCAGACGGGAATGTCAGAAGTACAGTATGTTAGTGGTCATTTAGAACCATACCCTAAGCCTAACGCTTGCCATTGCATAGTTCATCCAGAAGATGACACCAAAAAGTTCATATTTTAATTTAGTTTAATCTCCTGTTTAGTGCATATCTTGGTAACAATTTGAAAAAAAAAAAGAGATTTTTTTTTCAAATTGTCACTTTTACTCTACTGCATTTCCTATATAAAATGTATACTTTTACTTCCAACATTTGTCCTAAGCATCTTAGTAACTACTACAAAGTAAGGAAGGAAGGAGGGCGGAAGAGACAGACAGATGAAGGAATTAGAGAGAAGGAAAAACTGGATTTTGTTTTTTAAATCCTTTACATTCTGAAAAATTTGTTTTTCTTCAAGTTTAATGTATATTCCATTCTCCATTTTTACAGTGGTGTACCTGTTATGAAGAACGCTTATGAAGATTGCTTTTTAATTACCAGTGTTTACTTAAGTACATTTCATATAACACATTTACTTTGTATACTTAAGTATAGTAAATATCGGGTACTTTAACTTGTCCAAACTGCAGCAGCTAGGCTTCTCACTGGTTTTTATAGACAACATCACCCCATTTCTGGCTTCCCTCCATTGGCTCCTTGTTCATTTTGGAATTGATTTTAAGATTTTACTGATCACTTTTAAAGCTTGTCTGGGTCTGGCCCCTAACTATATTATAGAATTGTTAACCCCATATGAGCCATGCAGCAGCCTTAGATCCTCAGGTGGGGGCCCTCTGGTCGTTCAACAGTCGAGGCTTATAACTAAAGGGGACCGTGCTTTTGCCATCAGGGTCCCTCGGCTGTGGAGTGACCTGCCTGAGGAGACAAGGCTGGCAGATCGGTGACTTCTTAAATTTTTATAGACTTGCTTTTATGTGATGTCGTCTTTTAATTTTTTGAATTCTTTTAATTTGTCTTTTAATTCATCTTTTTTATTGTATCCTTTAACTCTTCTTTTAATCTTTATTTTCATTATTTCTATCGTTATTTGTTATTTTTATTATGAATAGTTATATTATTATTATTATCACTTTTAGTATTATTATTATTATTGTATTTTTCTTTTAAGTCCCTGCCTCGAACCTCCTACTTAATTCTGCCCTTTCTCGGCATTATTGCATTACTTAAATTGTTTTAATTTCCGGGGCCTCGGCTTTGCCTTGTTTGTCAAAGCACTTTGTAAACTGTGTTTTTAAAGGTGCTATATAAATAAAGTTATTATCATTATTGTTTAAGACTTTTACTCAAGTAACTTTCTATTCGGTGACTTTAACTTCTCACTAAGTCATTTTCTGGTAAGATAGCTGTACTTTTACTTGAGTATGGCTTTTAGGAACTTCATCCAGGACTGGAAAATACTCTGTTCTAAATGAGAGTTTTGCATTGAAAATGTTACTTAACAGAAAATAATTATCTGTAAAACATACTTTAAATATTACAAGTGAAAGTCCCCAGTGCAGAAGACTCCCAAAAAACAAAACAAAACAAATGTCCCTCGTGTAGTGGAGTACGAGTATGAAGTAACATGAAAAGAAAAGACTCAAGTAAAGTGCAAATACCTAAAATTTGTACTTAAGTACAACACTTGCAGAAATATACTTAGTCATATTCCACCACTGACACAGAGTCTACAGACTAGCTGGCAGCTGGTGATAATGGAATTTTCACTTTCATAAGTACTTGGTCATAAATCAAAGTACTGGACACATTTTGACATCGCTAAAGTATTTTCATTGTCCTGAAGGGAACAAAAAATGCCTGACAAAAAATAGCTGTTAATGTTATGGTAATACATCGTTATCAGATTTTTGAACTCTCAAGTGTCGGCTTTCAGAGTCCAGGCTCAGTCATGCTCTACAGGATGTCATCTGAGTGTGTCACACAACAAAAGAAGCCAAACTTTTCAAAACTATACAACTTAAACAAATGTTTAATGTTCTCTTCATGCCAACAGTACTTTCTCTACACTGACAGAGTAAATATACGATTAAAGAATAAACAAATAAGACTAAAGATTACACAAGAGTCATACCAGACATTCAACTCCAGCTTTTGTTATTCGTGACTGCAAAGTTGTTGCTACAGACACAGTGTGGCTGTTTTTAAGAAAGTTGTAAGGTTTGATGAGCAGCCCAGTCTTGAGTTCTTCTGTGTCTCCAGCACGGCTCTGGTCTGAGCCAAACGGGGAGAGAGGAGGCTCATGGGAGCTCAGATAGCAGGACAGAAAGAGAGTAGGTGCCAGAGGGCCAAAGACTGATACACGGTTAGGTTACACCAATGAGGACCCAAATATACATGCTATCACGCTCATGGGATGGAAAGATAAACACCGAGGTGATAGTTTGAGACATGAACCCCGCGTCTACTTGGGAAGTCTCTGTGAGGTTTAAATTAATTCAGGAACAGATTCAAAGCCACCCAGTCCCAGAAAAAGCCAACATGGGTCAATGTGCAGCTCAATGAGCAGATAGAGTCTACCGTCTAACTGTAGAGGGCAAATCTAAAACTAAGGGCTCTTATTTTGTTAACCCCTGGCTTTTGGGAAATGCTGCATTTTCACCTGACGATCCCGGTGTCCTATGAGTCAAAACATATTAAGAAAACATCGCCATTTCTTTAACTGACAATATACAGTGGACTAATACAGTATATCAGTGGTTCCCAACTGGTCCAGCCACAAGGTCCAGTTTTTTCCTTTGTCATTTCTTCAGAGTTTATATATTCAATTCCATTTCACAAAATGCAAACAACACGTGGGCTTGGAGCACAATGAAATAAGACATGTTACAAGAATTGAGCGTAATTACTTAAAATTACTTAAAATCGCTTTGCTGTCCTGTCCAATAAAGGCAAAAAAAGCTTTAGAAAAAAATAAATAATCAAAAAAGTTAATATTACTGTTAAGATTAGTGACATAAAACGCTGCAAAGGCACAGCATGTTAAAGGCCAAATAATACCAAGAACAGGTCAAGAAAATAGTGTCTGTACTGGGAAAAAAACAGGTTGGTGTGATGAATGAGGCTCTTAACAGTCTGTGGTTCTGCACTTCAACATAATATACTTATTAACAAACTTGACACATTCAAGAGTCCATTCAGACCTGAACCATGACCTACTTCTGGACCGCAACCCACAAGTTAGGTACCACTGTATTACATGAATTATCAAATATCCAATTTTATTTGACAAAATGTAAATAACACATTGGCTTAGAACACAAATAAATAAAACTTTTTGCAAGACTTAAGAGAAACAACAGTTCAAAATAAAAGCTCTGTGCTGGTAAGTCACTATACTTAAAAATAAAAGGTCACAAGTCACTTACGGTCCATTCAGAGTGGACCTGCAGCCAACGTTTTGACCGCAACCCACCAGTTGGGAACAACTGCACTATATTTTATATTTTGATCTGTTCTCCCACACTGTGATTTACAACTATAACGGTAATCTGCCGCAATCTGTTCCTTATGTTTTACCTGCAACATACAGGTGTTTGAACAGCACCAAGGCTCTTTTGTCCTTTTGTGTTTTCACTATTTTCGACCTTGACGGTGGAGCTGAAAGAGCCAAGCTCGGCCCTAACAGCAGCACAGGTGCTCCTCCTAGCTCTGAGAGGAGAGTAACACCTGGGACTGACAGGGAATAATGACCAAACCTTCATGTTTTGGCTCGGAACATAAGACACAAGCCGCCCCTCCTGCTGTGACACAAAAAACATAACTTGCATCGACTGATAATCCTGGTGCTAAGCTGCTTATGACAGAAAACAAACAATTACTAGATGCCACCCAGCTGGTGGTGTGGCATCAATTTTACCAGAGCATGGACTCTAGAGCGATAAACAGACACCCTGCAGTGATTGGACTTGATTTTTTTTAATAGGATCTTCTAGCCCACTATTCTTTCAAGAGTCCTCAAACATAAAAAATATCACTTAAATAGATAAAACAGAAACAAACAATATCTGTTTAAGTAAAGAGTTTAGCCCCATACATAATGCAACACACAAAACAACATTAAAACAGAGTACAACAATCAATGCCTTGTATACAGCAGGGAAGCTCCCTTATATACACTCAACTATATCACACATATTTCTACTGCCTCGCATACATAACAAAATACTTGTACATGCACAGGTGCATTTAAAGTTCGAAAACTCGCCCACAGCCACCACTGGACAGCCAACTTTACAATTTAGTTTAGAATGAAATAATAAAACAACTTAAAATTTGACATGATTGTGCGGGCTCATTCTGAGGATGACAGCATTTGACAGGTAAAATGTGAAGTAATTATGCATGTTGTATGGTAATTTTACCATACAATTCCATTCAAAGGGTAAACTTACAATATTTTTTAAAACCATTTGCAGTCATTGCCCAATGCTGACAAACAATTGATTCCAAAACGCTATTTAACCAAGCTGTATTTTTTTTCCTGTTATAAAAAGGAAGTTTGAGAATCATGCAGCTCAGTCACAGCATTGTTTTACTCCACTCTCAATAGTTGTTTTATTTATGCATGTAAGAAAAAAAATGAAAAATAAGAAGAGGAGAGGAGAGGCTGTAATCATGTAGCCACATTTGTGGTTTTCCAGTGGAAAGTGGCTTTTCTCACAAACAAACAACAAAAAAAAATCCAACCTCTTCAAAAACAGGATGAAATGTGTTTTTAGCCGCACACAATAACAACCACTTTTATACCACATTTTATCATCCCGTAATCAAACCCTGCCGTAATCTCAGACTTTTGTCTTCCTAGGGGCCACCGTGCCACCCAGTGGAGCCACTTCTTCCTACAAGCCAGCACACAGGGCACAATCATGCCCTGTGCCTCCTTCTCCCTGCCCAGGACACAAACACAGGTGTAAATCAACCGGGGTGACAGCTCTCCCATCCGCACCGTTACTCAGCCTGGCAGGAGAATTCCAAACCACTGAGCATCCTCAATGCTGCCTCGTCCTTAATCACTCCCTCAGCCTCCCACACAGTGCCCACAGACAGCCAAAGCCTCTTTAAAAGCAGTTATGAAAGGGGCAGGTTTAAAAGATGTCTGTGCGTGTGAATAAGCGAGTAGTTATAAAAACAAAACAAAACAGTGAGAAAGTTTTTGTTGAATACCAACGTTGGCCCGGGGAGATTCCACAAAGTGCAAAACAGGCCCAGTGCTGCCAGTACTCCCACAATTTGGAGAGAAACATTTCTCAGGGTGAACAAAGACACACTGAAGCAGATACACTGTCCAGAGGAGACACAAACTGAGTACTCCGATATTAAGTATTTTGATCGAATGTTAAAGAGGCTTTTTAAAGTCAAGGTTACCCATTTCCCACATATGCTGCTCTGTTCTCTGTCGACGAAGCTCCATCAAGGCTGCAATATATCAATATTCAATGTCTAAGAATAAGACCAGCTGATTTTGGTAAAAGTATAACTCTGCTGATGCCTTCGATAATTAGCATAATTATGGGTATTGTGTACAACTAGTTGATGCAAATAAATTGGGTTAGGCATCTTAAAGAGTAATTTTCCTACTTTTAACCCTATTTTCCATGTTTTGTTCCTAATTGACCATTTAACATGCTGCAATGTAACCACTCTGGACATTTGTGCACTGTCCATTTATGTCCACTAGAAGCTTGTTTTGGCTACTGACAGACTCAGATTGTTATGACACAACAAACTAGATACACCGCCACACGGTTTTATGCTTCTGCGCACCAGTCAAGTTGCACTTACAGTTTACATCCATATCTGTGAAAACATGGATGCTTCACACACAGAACTATACAATCAGCACAGTTTCAAGGTTTGAGGGTTCTTGAGTTATGGCCAAAAACATGTCACCGTGACCTTTGACCACCAGATTCTAATCAGTTAATTGTTGAGTCCAAGTGGACATCTGTGCCAAATTTGAGGAAACTTCCTTAAGGCCATCTTCAGACACTGGGTTCACGAAAAGTAGACGGATGCAAGGTCACAGTGACCTTGAACTTTGAAAACCAAACTCTAATCAGCTCATTATTGAGTCCAAGTCAATGTTTGTGTTTGAATAAAGTCACTCAAGGTATTCTTGAGATATTGCGTTTCACAGGAATAAGATTAAAGTAAGGTCAGAGGGACCTTGACCTTTAACCAACAAGATCTAATCAGTTCATCCTTGAGTCTACTTATACTTTTGTGCCAAATTTGAAGAAATTCCCCAATGTGTTCTTGACATATTGTGTTCACAAGAAGGAGACTGATGAGATCACAGTGACCTTGACCTTTGACCACAAAAATCTGATCTAATCATTGTTGAGTCCACGTGAATGAAATTACGTTGACACATTGTGATCACAATTCTTGCGTTCACAAGAATGTGCCAGACTGATGGAGGTATGGACTGACAAACATACGGACGTACTTAAGGACAAACATCTCAAAAATATAATGCCTTCTGCCTCAGCTATCGCCAGCACGGAGGCATGACAAAAATGTGTGTGGAAGTAGACCTGAGGGTTTAGAAGGTGGACAATCAAACTCTTGTTCAGATTCAAACAAAGTAACTCTGATGGACTTATTTAAGCCAGTTGTTTCTTACACACAGTCCGAGCATCTATAGTCGACAGACACCACTCTCTTTTCTCCTTCACCCCCAGCACATGAAGCCTCCACCACTCTGCACCCTATTCTTCACTTGTCCACTCCCCACTCTATGTGGACACATGATCCCCTAGAGAGTAATGAAGCAAGTCCTCAAGGTGACCCAGACCTGACCCTGACCGGGACACACAGACAGAAAGACAGATGGGCTGCAGCAACCAACAGCTGAGCCCCTCACTGAGCCGAACGACACATGGGAGAGGAGCACAAGTGTGTGTGACTGCAGCCTACACAGCTCTGCATAGTAAGCACAATCACACGGCAGACACTCCATCATGAACCGAGGGAAAGTGAAAAAATCTAAAATTTCTAACATCGCAGGAATGTGGAGCAAATTTTGAATTTCCTTTTGTTTCGTGACATTAATATCGAATTTTAAAGGCCTTCTTAGGCCGTGTTAGTGTTAGTGTTAATGTTTTTTTTATGGCGAGGTTAAAATTTTAACAAGCTCTTACATAAACCTGCTCTGCTAACAAGAAGATACATCTACTACAAAACACACCATCATCAAATCCTGGAAATCTCCTACCACACTGAGCTTACAAGCCTGGCTCGCAGATCTATCACACTCTACTGCCCTTTAAAAACTTACATTTAGAATTAAAGGCATGTATTCTACCTTTGTTAAAATTTGGGGGTGTTTTATGAAATTTCTAGAAGGGGAGTAGGCTACATAAGTCTATTTGTCTTTATGCTTTGATGACAACATAATTATGTATTTTTCCATTTGCTGTTTCTCTTTTCCTATCTTCTGGACCACCAGTAATTGCATAGGTAGCATTTTCATTCCCTGATTATTTATTTTAGACCTTAAAAAACACTCAGTGTCCTGTCTTAGCAGTTAAATTAAGATACCTTGCTAAGAATGTTCTGTATTGCACCTTCATTTTTGTTTTTTGTTTTCCCTGTACCACATGCAATATAAAAAAGTCTTATAAAAATACTTGGTTCAAAAAACAAAACAAAAAAAAGGTCCATCAGACGCGTTAGTAGACCACACCAACATCAAGCACGCATACAGCAGAATCAGCCCGTTTCGTTTTCTTAGAAGTCCTGCAATACACACAATTATGTAACACCTGGCACAGCATCTGTTAAACACAGAGAGGCTCGTGCTCGGGATAGTGACGACGATAACGATGCAAATCCTTTTAGACATTTACATGAGCACTGATATGACGACTGCTGGCATGGAGACTATTAGGTTAGAACGCGGCGATAATCATTCAAGCGGCAGGCTAAGCTCTGCTGAGTGTATTGTTGCTGTTAGAGCATTACATCATCAGATGAAACTCTATACTGGTGCAGTCGGCGACACACGAGAGGGTCTGTCACGTGTGTTTATGTGTGTCCAACAACATCATTATAAATGTATAACGACAGCGAGGAGAGATGAACTTGAGTGTGTTAGGAGAGATTCAGAGCATCAGTGAGAGGCGGCAGCAGTGAAAGTGTCTGTTAGCACCATGTTATACATGTGTGAACATGCTTCATGTAGATGAGCAGGATGCACACTACTGTGCACCCGAGATCAACTCCCCCTCACATACCATCACTCAACAAGAAGCCACCGCACATACCACTGCCTTTCTAACAAGAAAGTGGGTTTTTAGGGTTGAATGATGTGACAAAATATACTGTGACATGGTGTAAATTAAAGGTTCTGCCATGCACCGCAGTGTGATTAACCATTTAAAATCTAAGAAATCGTCGATTTTTTTTTTTAAAAATGTAGAAAGAAGGCTATGAGCAATGAAGGAAGAAATGACCCAAAAAATGAACATGCTCTTTCTCGCTCTCCCTCTCTACACTCTCTTTTTCCTTCTCCAGCTCTCTCTCTCTCTGTCCCAGAATGCACTCCCAAATTATTAAAAACATGTAAAACTACAAAAAATTCACCTTAAAACTTGCAAAAACAAGCCAATAAACAAAAACAAAAAAAGAAAGCAATAAGAAAAGACAGAGAACAAAAACACTTGGGAAAAGTGTTTCATATCTTTAAGAATTCTGTGACACAATTTTAAAAATGTAATTATGAATATTAAAAATAGAATTTTCCCTTTTCACCAAAACATTTTTCAAAACCTTTTTCTAATCTTCTAATTTCTTGCACTTTGTGGAACATTTCTTACCAAGATACTCATTGCCTTTTTTCCCCATATTTTTAAAAGAAATTTGCTCAGGGTTTAAAAGTTGATATACTTGTGAATGGTGTTTGAGAGCAGCACAAGTATCACGTGATAAAATGTTTACTTATCAGGGTTTCCCGGGGATTTTAGAGGGCTTGGGTGCAAATGAGGTCATCTGCTCATTTGCATATTTGTGATATCATCATGTAATTTGCATAACGCTTATTGTGATGTTGCGGCAAAGGAAAGCTCTAAAGCCATGTAAAAAGTAGATAGAGAAAGCTTTTGCTTAATAATAAGAAACTTACTACAGTGATACATTTGGAGTTGGTATCAGAGCTATGGTACTTCCACTGTAAGGCTGCATTCACACTGAATCTGGGGTTCAAGTGATTAGCTGCAGGGTTTTGCGGTGGTGTGTGAGTGTTATTCAGACATGGCCCATTTGTGAGGGGAGCGGAGGGTGGAGACCGTCTATAGGAAACCAATCTCTGCATCTCAGCGAATGAGGATTTGTCTCTTGTAAGTTTGTTTATGTTGGCTTAAAAGATCTGTAAATTCCTTTTGATTAACATTCCTGTAGTGTCTTAACTGCCAAAAAAGACCCGCGTGCGCAAACACATAAACAAAGTGAGAGCTCTCCTTTGTAGACATGTTTGTGCATACTTTATTTCTTTTGCTTACTATAATATTTAAGCTCGTACTATTGTTCCCATGGACGGGGCTTTTTGCGATCTGATGTAATTACGTGATTGGCCACCGCAGTGCAACATCGGGTAGTTGAATCTCTTTACACTTTTCGCTGCAGACTGTTGTGTTTTTATTTTAGGCCCCAATGTGCAGCCTAGACACACCACTCACATTCAAATAAATGGGTGGGATTTTTTTAAATTCATCAAATCAAACTTTCATACTGAGGAAATAGAGCTTTTTTTTTTGCCTTATGTGCCACTGACCAGCTCCTATAGAGGGGCCCTGCCTCCATGCCATATCCAGGTTTTCTTACTACATCCATGCATTATTCATTATATTCAGCAAAATACAAACTGTTCACAGAAACTCCAAATAATCATGTCTGTAATGAGGCGGCAGTAACTGTTGTTGATGTTGACTGCTTCCAACCAGATGGAGAAAGTCTGATGGAGCAGATGGAAAAAGGTGGTGACATTGTGTGAGGGAAGCTTTTCTGGTAGCAGATGCTTTACTAAAGCTGCTCCTCTGGGTCCAACAATACAACCATCAGCCGGTCTGCTATGGTCAGCGTTAACACCACACTAGCACCAGAGCTGCCAGTAACCATGACACAGAAGCAGGAAGATCGAAAAGTTTGAAAATTCAAATCAACAGTAAATGTCTAAAACAGGACTAACACACACGAAATGCAAACAAGACCCAGACTTTATCGCTCTATTCTTCACTCTCTGACGCTGGATAAGTGTGTAAGAGAGTGTGTGAGTACTTCTGATAATCCTTTTCAGCACATCACATTGTCAAGATTTTATTATCCCCAAGAGGTTGGACACACGCGCCTGTGAGCAGATGGGATGGATCAACAGAATCAATCCTGACAACTCTGTGTCATAATATATACAGACGGACAGCGCGACCTTGAAGACTGCAAATTGCAAGACTGCAACACAGCATTTTCCACAGCGGAGCAGCGAAATACATACACGGGCTGTGGAGAATGGAGGTATCATCATAGCCGCCCTCCTGGCACACTGACAGCAGCCATAATGGAGTGTCAGCGATCAGCACCTCCCAAATTACCAACACACACAGGTCAACCTGCAGCCTGATACTGTGTGTGTGTGTTGATTGGATTCACGGGGGTGCCAAGCCTTCCGTCTTATCAAATCTCTCACTCTGATCGCTCACCGTGATAAAGACCCTCACAGCAGCCATTACAAACTCATTAAACTCTCTCTATGAAATGACGACGGAAATGTTTCTCATCTTCTGTCCAGCTGCTTTAAACTTCAGTCTGAAAACAGGGATGCAGATTTTAAATATGTCCAGCAATGACACACAATGAGTCCCAGGTTATCTCCCTCCAATTAAAGAGATTGACGAGGCGACGAGTGGGGCTCCGTGGTCAGGCTTTGGTCCGTTTTTAGAGTCAGGGGAGCTTTAGAGTCAGGTTGCAGGGTAAAGGGGGTAAGCTTAAATGATGATGGGGTTGATAGTGGTGCTGTTATGTGAGTACGTCCCTGACTGGCCACAGATTCCTGCCCTCCTGGTTCTTGATTAGATAAGTGTTAAGCGGTAACCTTAGCTGCTCGGTGGGCTGCACAGAGCTTGTCAGAGCAAGAAAAGGGGACGACAACGTGATCTGAACATGTATTTGGCTCCAAAACATATTTAATCTGTTTGATTTCATACTTTATAGTCAAGATAAGACAGGAGATATCGGCTGGTGTTGCATAAAAGGTGTGTGTGTGTGTGTGTGTGTGTGTGTTTCTGCAGCTTTTGTGTACTTGATGAAAATCAATTCCTAATCTTTTTTGAAAGCAGAGTAGCATAGCTCAGGTAATGGCTTGTAAAAACAGGCCTGTGTGCAGCAGGTTATAATGGCTGCAAAAATGTTTCACTGTAATTTGCACTGCAGTACATGCTGTGGAATATAAGGGAGTTTCTTCAGGAGATGGTGAAAACAAACATGAAACTCAGTCTACGGCTCTGATTGACTGAGGAACACAACATGGCATGCAGGGCCATTTATGTGCATGTGAGACACCTACTGCTGCTTGTCATAATAGGGCTGCAACGATAAATGAGTTATCGATTAATCTGTTTTGCAAATTATCAAAAAATATTGCCAAGTTCTCTAGAGTTTAAGGCGATGTCTTCAAATGTCTTGTTTTGTCTAAGTCTTCTGGTCCCCATGAAAAGTGTTTTTTATATGTGTGACTGTGTTATGGCAACCTAATATTAATATCAGCGCTAACAGATGGAATTAAACATTTCTGAATTATTTCTGATTTTGATTTTTGGGGTTGGTTTTTTTTGTTTGTTTTGACAATTTTTAGGTTTGGGGGTGTTTTGTCTATTTTTTGTTAATAATTCTAAGTTTGTGGTTATTTTATTTATTTTTTTTTATAATTTTAGGTTTGGGAGTGTTTTGTCTGTTTTTGGTAATAATTTTGAGTTTGGGTTTTTGTTTTGTTTTTTATAATTTTTTTAGGTTTGGGGTGTTTTGGCTATTTTTGGTAATAATTCTGAGTTTGGGGGTGTTTTTATTATTCATGTCATAATGCCAGACAAATCAGTCAACTCAAACTCTTTGGGCAGATTCCAGGTCTGGATCTAACACATTTTCGTTAAAAGACAGGTTTGTAATATTCGGTTAACTTGAGGGGCATTAAATTCTTGAATAAGTATTTGGTTGTTGCCCCTCAAGCAATGATGATGCCCATATTACACAAATAAACGTCCTAGCAGAATTAGGCACTTGTAGTGATCTCATATCAACTACCACTCTGGACCACCAAGTGCTTTCATGAATCTCGCCTTCTACAATTAAACATAGCTGCGTGTTTCATCATAAGCCTTTCTTTCCTGCGTTTGCACTGAATCACTTGCTGCTGGTAATTCTGCACCCCTGAGAACGACAACAGAAACCTACAGTGGGCGAGTTATTACACGCAATTAGCAGTTAAGACTGCGAGGCGCTGTGAAGTTCAGTCAAACTGAGGTGTTTACAGAGAGATCGGCTGAGGCTCATGTACAGTAAAGTAGCTCAGCTGCTTTCTGCTGCTGGGAAAGTGTGTGTGTGCGTGTGTGTGTGTTTTTCAATTCCACCTGAGGCATAGATGAGAGAACAGGATGATCCAGCATGAGAATGGCAGGTAGTAAATTCTCTCTCAGCTTAATTATGATATCAGAGGGCCTCTTACCAATTAACACATTCCTCCACCCCGCTATGCAGTGTGTGCACATGTTCGACTGATAACTGAAACTGGGAGTGTGTGTAGCCCCATTTCCTGGTACCCCTAATCTTTTTGCATGGTTGCTAGGAAGAACAGAGTTGGCATGAAGAAGGGAGGAGGCGTGAACAACAATGCCTCGATTGAGTATCACAGAGGGCGCCCCAAACCCTTTAATGTGACTCACCTCATTTAAATTTCACGGGTCTAACAATGCACTGAAAAGGGCCATCAAGGGACTTTACACCACAGCGGATGAATGTGTCATTAATGCGTGTGATTCTGCTCGGGTTTAAAGTTACATTCTGTCTATTCACTCTTCCTGTAATTGAGTTGCAGCTTCTTTCAGCATCGTGTTTCCTTCTCTGTCCCCTCCATCACATGTCCATATGTTACCTGCAGTAATGGAGGTAACTAAGTACATTTACTCCAGTACTGTACTTAAGTATGACTCTGACGTACTTTACTTGAGTATTTTATTTTCACGCTACTTTATACTTTTACGCTACTTAATTTCAGAGGAAAATACTGTACTTTTTAATTAACTTCATTTACCTGACAGCTTTTTAAATTTAGTCAGTATTTATAAAATATGATGTCAGTTGTAAATTAAATTACCAAACAGTTTAGTGCGTGATATTTTTATTTTTGTTTTTAATTTTGAGTTTTTTGGATGTCTTTTTTTCTTTTTCAGGTATTTTTTTTTAATCTAATAATAATCAAATTTCATAAAAAATTAATATTTTTTGTTAAATTCTTAGTTTGGGATTGGGTTTTTTTTTCTTTTTCATAATTTTTATGTTTGGGGTGGGTTTTTTTTTTTTATTTTTTAAAATAATTTGGGGTTTTGGGGGTGTTTCCTTTTTTTGTTTTGTTTTGTGAGGTTTTTTTTGAAGATTTTTCTGCACTGGGTACTTTTACTTTTCATACTTTAAGTACATTTTCCTGATTACACTTACTTTACTTAAGTGACTTTTTTAATGCAGGACTTCTACCTGTAACAGAGTATTTTCACAGGATGGTATTAGTACTTTTACCTAAGCAAAGGATCGAAATACTTATTCCACCACTGGCTGCCTGAGCTGAAAGACATTCTGTCCAGCCAATAATAATCCCCACTGTCTACAACAGCCTCCCTAAGTGGCTAAGCAGCACCTGTCAGCAGCCTGATAATAGCCGACATACATGCAGAGGAAGAATCTAGAACACACAGCTCTCCGCTGATTCTCCTGCCTCTCCGGCTTCATCATCACTCACTCCGAAGCGCTCCCATCTCCACTCTGCTCCACATTCCGCACACACAATGACATACAGCCGGCACTTCCTCCTCCACTCGAGCGGAGAGGTATCACTTTCCACCACAGCCTGCCTCTCATCTCACTGCTGCTTTGTCAGTGAAATCTGAGACGTGGGGAGGCAGTTTGTTAGGGCTGGAATACAACATAAAACTCTCTAAAAGACACAAAACAAAAAGAAGTCAGTGTTTCAAAAGTCCACACTGTATGACTAAGATTAAAATTTACGGCACAGCGGAGCAAAAAGAGAATTGTGTGATTAAGGGAGCGTAATTTCCCTTTAAATGCTTAATCAGGTTAAGTGACAAGGTTAGTGGGTTAAGTCCTGAGGCAGCGAGTGACACAACAGAATTAAGAGGAATCACACAAACCAACCTTTGGCTTGTTTGGTTGTCTTTCCAGTAAAACATCATTTTGGTCACAAATGCAACCAAATGTCAGTTGGGCTTTGCTGCTGTGTCACTGTTTGTCTTGACATTATCTGATGCAGAAGTCTTACATTACTGAACCACTTTTGGGCCTGAGTGGGAAACCGCCTGGTTCATGAACTTTGCAGATGCTAAATAAACAACTCTTTCAGTCTGGAACTGATACCAGTTTGCAAACACAGGAGAGAAAACGCAACGTTGATCGAGAATAAACTTTGCAACCTCATGAATACAGCAGGTATAAAAATGTAAACTTAAGCCATCTCGCAAACTTCCCAGATCTCCAAATGCAGCTAGGGAGTTACCGTCTCTGTAACACACTGATGCTTCTTGAATTCTTTTTAGATTACATATTTTTGGTGATAAGTTCATCTTTAGGGTGAGAAAGCACAGCTAAGTCTTTATGAGTCAGCGAAGGAGTACCTGGCTGCTATCCTTTGTGACTGAGATAATGCCAGTGCTGAGAAATGTACTGTCCAGGGTTTTTCCTGCATGGAGAATTACGAGACAGCCGCCCCCGTTAAATTTCAAGCTGCCTCCAGCTCTCGACAAAACTCTAATCGAACTCTTGTGGAAAACACTTCTTTCTAACAAGTAATACACTTTTGCACAATGTGTGGGAGCTGTATTGTAATCAGCACTGGGAAAAATGCTGCCAAAAACAGTGAGTGAGTGAGTGAATTAATAGGTGGTTTGTGGTGTTTCCCGCTGGTAATGCCTTTCCTGAACACCATTTTTTAAAATTGTGACTGCAATGCCAGTGTGTGTCTCTTTCATCTGAGAACATGACAGCCACATAAAGTGATGCAGGCAAATAATCATTAGCTATTGCAATTAGCAATTAATCAAAAATAAATTATTTTAAAAATAGGCTAGGCTGTGTTATACAGGTGTCTGGTATAAGTATGAGAGGGGATTACTTAAAATAAAATTATTTGTATTCTTTTTTTTAAAAAAAAAAAAAAAAAAAAAGCTTAAAAAATTAAATCTAGTTTTGCATATTTTTTGCAAGCAGAATATTTTCTACAAGTTTTTAGTACATCAGTATTTGTAGTCATGGTATCAGTCTCAAACACAGCTAAACTTGATCTAGTGATCTGTAACCTCAGCACACAGTAAGAATAAATATCTCTGGTACCACTACTGAAAATTACAGTTAAATATTTAATATCAAGAAATTCACATTAGACACTATTAGCCATCCATTTAACAATTTGGTAAAACTTGAAATTAAGGCTAATTAATCAAACTTCTAAAATATGAAAGGGTGTGTGTGAGTCAGTCAAAAGAATAGTATATGAGACGTGTGCACACGAGGAGGATGGCACCACTTCTGCCTTATTTATGGCCAGGAAAAACCCTGATGTGACCAATAAACACACACACACACACACACACACACACACACACACACACACACACACAAAGCTGGCTAAAATAGCAATTACTTTCACACGCACACACACACACGCAGGACTGGTGTGACTGGGATGGCTATAGCTACGTGTAATAATCCTTGTTTCTGTGAACGGTGCCCATTCTCACAGCTGTCTAAATCACTCAGATCTAGCAAAGCATTTTTTCCCAGGCCTTAATGGGATTTGCCGTGCTTTAAACAAATGTTAGGGATTAATAAGAATTTGTGTGTATCAATAAGGAATGTTAAATGCTCAACAGTGAGAAAAAAAGTAGCACATACCTGCAGATAATGGATTTTGTAAATCCTTGAAAGAAAAATTCTATTTTCTGTTCAGAACGAGGCCTTATGACGAACGCAGCATGGATGCCAGTGATGTGACTGACAGGACAGAGCAAACTGAACTTTACCACACGCTCTGTGCAAATATATCCAGGTGTGCACAATACACACACAGATTTACATTCACACACACACACACTAAGCGGCAGGCATTTCTGTCACAGTTGCTTAGACACATCCATTTGGTGAGAACGTTTGTGCCAACTTTCCTCTTCAACACTAGCGAAGCCCTATGATGCCATTGTCGGGAAAATTTGATCACAAGTGGTTTTGAGTATTCAAATTATGACCAAACTAATCATATAAAAGTCTATTTTGTCTCTTTAAAATATGCACCTACAACACTTCGGCCCTTTTAAGAAATACAACATGCATCCAGTTATTAGTTTTCTAAATTAAATCCTGAATGAAAACTAGTTCCACTGGAAGACTGCTTCACCAAGTTTTTCAAGCTTAGATCAACCGTGACAAAAAAAACTATAAGGTATAACAACATACAGTGGATGAAGTTCAGCTAGGATATCATATAAAATCCTCTGTCGGTGGTTCTCAGCCATCCCTGACTGTGGCCCAAGCCTCTGTATATTTTTATTCCAAACACCACAGAAGCTGATCTCACTGTTTATAAGTCCCCCCCCCCCCCGGCTGAAGTTGTGCTATTCAGCAAAACCAGCGGCTGCAGCGTTTGTTTGGAGTAAAATGTGCACTGTGTTGGGTTGTGATAGTGGAGAACTATCACTAAGTTGGCTAACACAAGAAAAATGGTTTGAAACCCAAGACTATGATAGCTAGCTGACCCTGTGGCTTTATGTTTGAACCCAAATTAACCTCTTTCCCTGTCAAGTGATAAGGCAAAATGAGATGTCTGTAACTGTGGAGACGATTTCAGAAAAAAACACCGGGGGTGGGGTCAAACAATTCCACTTAATCTGAAGGACTTCTGACTTTTTTTTTTAAGGTTTAAGGAGTATATGTAGGTGACCTATCCCATGTTTATGCTCTCAAGCAGAGTTTCATCTTCAGGTTGGTTTTGACATTTGTGAGATTTACAGTGCAAACATAGCTGATGTTGTTGACATTCAAATCATCGGTCGGAGCCCCCTAATTCGACTAAGTGCTTCGAGTCAAACAGTCAGTTTCTGTGTAAGTCAGTGTACTTTTGGGACATTTTGGTCCCCAGATTTTGCTGCAGTGTGTGTGCTCTTGACTTTCACGCTACTCTTTGGCACAAGCAGGTGTGGACATGTAGGCAGCAGCACGGAGGGAGAGAGAGACTGCAATGTGGTGAGTGAATTTCCATCTCAACGCAACCCTAACATACAGTCTCTGGCTTTTGTTTAATATTGAGTGTCGGAAAAAAATTATTCGTTGTACATTTGCCATCTGTCGTTTGTGCCGTTAGCTTGTTTACTAGATTATGTGAAACCACTGTCATGCCATCTGAACATCCTGAGACTCGTTCAAACTTTAAATCTTTATATGGAAAAGAAAAACGAATCAGCAAATATTCACACTGAAATGCAGAATCTGATTCAACTGGTAATATTCTGACTCAGGCACTGCCCTATGATAAATACACATTTTTTCAATAATATCAACTGCTAAGCCAAGAATAATTTCATAAAAATAAAATAACAAGAGCGGACAAAGATAATGCATGGGGGGAAAAAAAGGTAATTTGAAACCCGGGTTGAAAAACAGTAACGCTGACCTCTTTTCTTGAAAGTTTAACATGCATACCACTTCCTGCTCCAGCAGGAAGTAGCTGCCTTTCTAGGTTACAGACAAATATACATTCACAGTTAACAATCTTCATTCCAAAAATAAAATTATAACTTGACATTTGCTGGTCAAGGCCAAAAAGAATGATATATGAGTACAGTGTATTAGCAGAATTATCTTATCTTTCACAGGGGATAATCCTATCCTTGAATCTGTAACCTTTCCTGACCTTAATGTTTCTATATTAAACCATGCATGATACTGTGTCATAGACTAATGATGACACTTTACATGAGACATTTCCTCTCTAGTTTCCTGTTGGACCGACAGCTGATGGCATCCAGCCCAACATACCATTAATAGTTCTATAAGCTCAAACTGAATCAAAATGACGGTGTAACAAAACATCAGAAGAAGAAAATGATCCACAGGCATGGAACTTGAGCCTTTAAGTGTTGTATATTTCTTTATATCCTTTGCCAGATCTGACGTTGCAGTCTTTTAGTAACGGGCATGTCATTTTCAGGATAATTGGTGAATGGATCCCTGACAGATCTCCCCCACTTGCAAGAGTTTAGATCTTAACACCAGTTCCATCCTGTAAAGAAGCAGTCTGTTCCACAGTGGCCCACTGGCACACAATACTCCTCTGTTCACCGGATGCCAAATGGTCCAGTCATCACCCTCCATGCCCCCCCCAACTGCACCCCTCCTTTGCCATCTCTCCTAGTCTTTTCTCTCTGTATCTGTCTTTCCCTGACCATGACAGAAGCCGCTGATGGTCAGTCAGATTAGCATTGAGCCGCTGAAGGGACGACTTCAAAACGGACAAAGAAAGAGCTGCTTTGTTTCGATCTGGTGCTGATGACCTCGGAAGTAAAAGAGGAAACTGCGTGAACAGAAAAAGCATCACAAGAGCCTTTATAATGACCAACTGTAGGAGCCTGGATTTCGAGGAAAACTAAGAAACTGGCAACATCTTTGTGGTTGTCACATGCGTCACATTTGCCCAGTCCCTTTTACTAGCCGATGTGGCTACACATTTTGACAAATAAAGGCCTGTCTCGATTAGAGGCTCGGTCTGGTTACCATGCCATACCATTATATATATCTTTAGATGTATGAAACCGGGTTATTAGCTGGCTTCTGGAGATAACTTTAGTTAGCTGCTTAAATAACGCATACAAATATAAATGTTTAAACTTTTGTCAATATGGATATGGACACAGTGTCAGTTTAGTGAGATTCTCTACAACTTAGTCATTCACTTCATTCTACTGAAATCATGAGCACCAAAGATGTAATGTCGGCAGAGTTATTACAAGGTTTTACAAAATCTTAGAAAACATCAATAGTTTATTATTTCAGCAATAATTTATGTTTTGGAGAACTTAATCATTAAGTACATTGCGGACTTATTCAAAAACGTAACAAAAAAGACAAGCCATTGCGACACATCTGTAGTGCTGTGCTATATGATGACATATATTGTATGATGATAAAAAAATGTCTCATTTCAGATTATGCTACATCATTTATTTCATTTACATTATCTGATAATGCTTTGCGTTTTGATTTATTTAATTCTAACAATGCTTTCACTACTATAAGAGTACTTTATCAAACTTTATACTTTACTTTAACATCATATCAGTATTTTTTTAACTTAATTTTAACAGTAGTTGATGTAACTTTATTTCAGGCAGGACCTACTTTACTTGAAAGTGTATTTCATTTAATAATTTTGTATTTCAGTAGTTTACAGCAGTTTAAAGGAGATTCCAAAATATTGAGATAAATCATGTATTGTGATATAGCCTTTCATAAATCGTGATATTATTGTAAAGCCATATCGCCCACCCCTACACATCTGCTGTAGGTTTTGAGTTATCCAGTAACATGTCCATCCATGCATGCTACAGTCCTTTGACATATATGCACCATAAAGAAATTCTCTGACCCAGTGAACTTACAAACCAAACCCCAACTCCACCCTGCAGAGTCCATTCATTCATTCAAACCCTATTCAAATTTTAACTGCAGGTTGACGCATGCAGGCATCATCATTACAAGAAAACAACTCCCCCACACACTGCTGCATGAACGCTTATATATGCCCTCTGTTATCAAGGCTCGACAATGTGAAGCAAACTATTAATATCACACTTTAATTTTCACCACAGCCAAAAACTTCCACTCAAAGGGACTTCCAGGGGGTTACATAGCAATTAGTGGTGAGCTAAGGGATATGTTAGCCGAGAAGCCCGTCCTTTGATATGAGGGGGGCATGTGATAGGCAGCGGAGAATGATTACAGCTGTTAAAATCTTAGCATGCTTATTAAATAAAGAGCAAATACCAGATGACATCTGTGACAAGGCGAGGCTCAAATTATCGCAGCCACTCGTGGTGGTTTTGTATTATCTGCGCCATATGAAGGCAGCTTTTGGACATGTTACTTTCAGTGTGGTAAAGCTGATTAAATCAGCCATTGGCAAATTATATGGTGGTGCTGAAGGAAATATATGTTACCTAAAATAAAAAAACAAAAGCGCTAGGCTAAATATTAGCCAGTAGCAGTTCAGGTATGGGGTACGAAAGAGCCCATCACGCCACAGTTTACTGGGAAACTTTGCCAATTTTAGACCAGCTTGGTAAAAAGCCCCCCCCCCCCGTAAATCAGCACAGTTTCCATTTAAGTATAAATAGATACAAATCAAGTGAATACGGAAACTCACTTCACCAATTCAACAACAGGACTCACATTTAAGAGATGCACTGTACCTTTAAAAAACACAAGTACACAACAACACAAGAAACATTTTGTAACGTTTGAAACATGCACGTCAAAATGTTTGAAAAATGTTACAATTTAATAACACTTCAAAAGGTGTTTTTTAATTCACTCATAGTGGGAAGCCTCCACTGACGCTTAAATTGTGCGTGGATAAAGTCACAAAAGTAATAGTCACACCAGAAAAGGGGTAAAAAAAAAATGGTGTGTCCACCAAAGTTTCATGCTTCCTTCACTGTCAGTCAGAGCTGGAGCTGATAACCACAGAGCCACAACCTCCAGGGCTGAAAAACAAACCCAACAATCAACTGGGGGCTTGAGGCAGATTCCTAAATAATCTAAAAAAAAAAGTAAATAATCCCTCTTGTTAAAATGCCCAACAGCAAAAATAAACATCTAATACATTTCCCCCTTCCACTGTACGGGGGATGACATTTTTATATAGCTCAGCCTTTTACCTTTTAATTCGGCCTAAAGTGATGCATAATTAAAGGGGGGCTGCTCTGAGTGACAGGCTGTCTGTGGGTAGTGTCTTTGGCTGCTCAGTCACATGCACCTCTCACTCCTCTGCAGCATCAACCTCTCGTCAAATCGAGCCACCTCTGGCTCCAAAACACCAAGATAGCCACAGCCAAAATGCAGATTTAGAGGCTCCTCAAACAAATGGGTAACATCATGCTAGCTTCAGCCATTATTTTTACATTTCACAAGAAATGCTCATGCCTACAACAGTCATTTGTCCAGGGAATAAATGGCAACTGGAACATTTTCCACTAAAGACAAAAGTTAGTTAGTGAGTTTTTTTGTTCAGTGGTAAAGGGGGTTCAGTAACACTACTTACTCAGCAATATCTACCTAAAGGTTGCTAATGTCTTTATGGCATGTAACTAGGGGACGCACAATGCTGGATTTTTTTGGCCAATGACCAATACCAATTTTAATATATCCACTTTTATTCCCACTGGATTTTTGTTTTCATCAGGTCTCTTCTGCAGGAGAATTAACATCTTATTTAACACACTCTTGTCATGAAGGCCCACCAGGAGATGAACACATACAATACAATGCTTTTTGTTATTCAATCATTGTGCAAAATAAGAAAAATACTTCAACTTAGGGTTTATGTTTTATATCTGTTCACTTTGTCAATAAAATAAAAATATACTGGATTGTTATATTGGCAGAAATCAGCATGTTACTGATGACATGCCAATATAACTGTGCATCCCTATATGTTATTATACTCAATATTATATTATATAACTATATATTCAAAATTGGTGTGTGTGTTTCTTGATTAACTTCTGTTATTTCCAATGTGTTTTTTTTTTCTAAATTTGACGTGTGTTTTTGTAAATTAGTAAGTGGGTTCAGTTCATATGCTGGTGTGTTCTTCAGCTGCAGTGTGTTAAACTCTCTCTGCCACCACAGCAGAAATGATTAAGCTTATACTGTCCAGCATATCTGACTAAACCTTATTACTCAGCCACTTGTAATGTTTGACTAATAGGCCTTCCACGCAATTACTTAGATACTTGACACGTCGGTTAGTGGAGATGACGATAAGAAATGTCTAACATGGGGGAGGAGGATAATAGAAAACTTTAAACAAAATAACTTTCATGATCCAGGGGACAGAGAACAGGACAGAGCCCCACTGGTTTACCTCTCAGTCCTCTCCTCTTGTCCGCCATCAACCAGACTGAATGGTTTTAATCACGAGGGCTGAGCCATCAAAGAGTGAGGACTGCATAGTTAATAGGCTGTTGTGAAGGGGTATTCACAGTTAAATAGCTGTGATTACACTCAATGAGCAACGAGGGAATAGACGGAGAGTGGGCCAAGTGGACTAAAGAAGAATGAATGCCTGTCGGATGCATGCGCACACAAACATACACACAGGAGCTCGGGAACATGCTTTCAACTGCAGAGACAAAAGCGCGCATTCACACACGCATGCACACAGACCTCCTTTTTGCCAATCAAACATTAACGTGTTGTGGTGTGTAGTCAAGAGGCAATTAAGGAGGGGGGGCAGAGATGTTAACAGGCAAATGAAAATTCAGCCTCTGGGAGACGGGGAGGAGGGGAGCCAGAAGGAGGTGGCAGGAGACACAGCAACAAGTGTACGGAGCTACAGCTGACACTACTTGAGACGCCCCACACATAAAGGGGGGATTTAGCCCGTGACAACCACTGCTTCTGTCTGGAGTCTCTGCCAACCGAGAGAAAACAGGCAGCTAAAGAAAACCCACTTAATCAGCACTATTTTGGAGGACTCGAGGTCACTGCAAGACCCCTCCACCGTCACAGAGAAGCAGGTACACCATATTACCCAGTCTCCCCTGTTTCTTCCCCCCCGTCTCCCACCAGTCACCAAATCAATGCTTACACTGCAGGAGGGTCAAGAGTGGAATCAATATCTTAAATGGCACCAGGAAACAAAACATGGTTTAATGTCATAAAGCCATCTGCTGTGTAAATGTGGGCAAATGACATTAGATTTACAAGGAAAATACTAGAGATGCACAAATTGCATTTTTCTTTTTTTCTTTTTTTAGCTCTGACCAGCCATTTCCAATTTTGTCCATTTTTTATTTTCTTTCTAAGAACTATAATTGACAGGATGAAATATATGTATATATTTGAGGGCTTTTTTTTAATTTCCTACTTTTGTGGTTTTATTGCTCTAATTGCTCATGTTGTTTTTGTTCTTTTTTTAAAATCAATTTACATTGACATTTCGCGTCCTGCATCCTGCATTTTTCGTTCTCTTGTTTTAATTTTATTTAAACTCTACCCCAGTTTGTGCTGCTCATGTTCAGTAGAACTGAGTATCCAATTTTTGCTTTTTTGCTTGTCAAAGCACTTTTTAGAAAGTTGCAGTATCTCTCAGCCGAGGGTTAATCGAGAAAGGGAGATGCTGATGGATGTTATGGTATTGGGTTGCAATGGTGGGGTGCTAAAAACTACATTTCACCTTTTTTAATTATTATTATTATTATGAATATTTTTTTTAAATAGACTGATCGTGCAGTATAAATAAAGTCATTATTATTATTATTATTATTATAATTATTATTATTAAATAGACTGTTGAAGCTAGGAAGCCCAGAGAAGCCTCATGCTGAAAGCAGGATTTTTCTAGGAGGCGATCCCTGAGTGCAAGGCAGCAGAGGAGAGAAGCGGACAACAACATCCAACATGAAGTTCAATTCCTCTTCTAAATGTTACTTGTCACCTTCTTTGATCTGCAACCATTCAACTTCAGAAAACTTACAACGTTTGTGAGAGAAAAGCCTGTTATTTAATATAAACCGTGTGTCACAGCGATAGGCGAGGAGCAGATGGTGGTGACATCAGCGTGTAATGTGTCTGTTACAACATTAAAGCGTTCTAATTACGCTAAGATGAATTACAGTCTGTATCTTATGCACCACGATCAAGTTACTGTGACTGTCATCTTTGGGGATCAAGGCAGGAAGGAAAACATGGGTCACAGGACCGGTGTACGGTAACCGAGTTCCACAAATATCAACACAAGCTACATGAATATTACAGCCTTAAGGTCCATTAATACATCACTGGATAGCCGTCACTGACAGGTGACACAGATCCTCTCATGCTGATGCTGCAAACTTGGAGCTATGAGGTTAAATGTCCTGTGCCTTGTTTTCAAACTTAACGTACTTGTTTGCTTGAAACGAGTTCTGAGAAGTCCTCAAGTCAACTCGCCATCAGCATGAGCATACAATAAATAAATACTGCATAAATACTAGCTACAGCTACCTCCGTTCCCACACTTTGTCATGAGAAAATTTCTAAACTTTCCAAGATTCAAACTCTACTCACACATAATTTTAGCATCACACATGGTGTGACCGCCAAAAAAAAGCAAATCCAACCGTTTCCATTTTTACAGTTTCTGTCCATTAAAAATGGTCTCACTTAGGCGATTTTTTAAGAAAACTTCCTTAAAATAATAACTAAATAAATAACCACAAATTTTAAGTTCTTCCAAAAAAAATTTAAAGATAAAAAAAACTGAAATATTAAAAATATAAAAAATATTTTAAAAGAACACAAATATTGGTGTAAACTTTTGAGGAAAATAAGCCATCCAAACCTGTTTTCTTAAAAACAGAGGGGAAAAAATTAGAAAAAAATGTTAAAGCTTTCTATAAAAATTGCCAAAAAATAAAAATAAGAGGAAAATATTGCCTTTCTTTTCAAAATTCTTTAAAACTCGGCAGTGAAATAATAGAAAATTCAGCCATTTAAAGCTGCATGCCCTCCCCCTTAAAGCTAAAAGCGCTTGAAAAATGATGTGACATGCCTTGTGGGCATACATGAAGGGAGAGCTGGAACACAGGGAGAAAATAAAGAAACTTTCGTGATGAACAAATTAACAAAATCGTAACCAAAACATCGCCACACATCCACGCATAATAGAGCTATGTTACGTTGTCTGCTACAGATAATAAATTCACCATGATGTTACATTAATGTAATGCCAGTTATGACCCAAAACACATTTCCATGATTTTTCCCAAAACTTCCGATGATTTTTACTATTTGCATGACTTTTTTCTGGCCTAGAAAATGTGATATGTGAAATTCAGAGACTTTTCCAGGTTTTCCATGACAGTGGGAACCCTGAACTACACAAGTCCTCTGTGGTTGCTTTGATTTACTGGACAGAGCCACAAACAAGTACACACTTTGGCCTATTTTGGTTGTCTTCACTCCAAGTATGCTGAATTATTCACAGGGCTGCCATAAGGGGAACAGGCGTAGTAATGCTAGGCAGGGCCATGCATGGAAATCCTCATAAATAAAACAACTCTTGACAAATAAGCCTGACGTCAGTCTAGTGAACCCACTGCCTCACTATGTAAGACTATAGCCTCCACTGACTACTGACTAATTGGTTACAAGCTGCCACAGACTTAAATTATGTCTCCGCTTGACTTTGTAACAATTCCTTAAGGAATGTTTTAGCTTTAACCGTTTGAAACCTGAGCACAATGGCCGAAATTCTTCCTAAAACAGTGGACACACAAAATGAACAACCCAAAAATTAGCAAGAAATTAGAAGAAGACGAAAAAGAAAACAAGAACAAGCAAAAGAAAAAGAGGTAACATAACTTTAAATATATAATAACAATTAGTTTTTGGACATTTTTTCCCTATTTTCTAAAAAAAAATATATCTGATAATCCGCCCAGATATTTTTCAGGCCATTGTCTTGTCACATTTATTTATTTATTTTTTTTTTTGGCAATTTGTGGGGCATGTCTTACCAAGTGACTTTTCCAATGTTTTGTTTTAGAAGTCCTGCGAATTTTCTCAGGTTTCAGAGGTTTAAATTCTTGTAAAAAAAAAAGGCGTCTGAACGCTGCACAGGAAGCTGATGTCAATCCGAGTGTTACTGGACTTACAAAACCCTAAAAAGCTCAAATTTTCAAGATTATGATCAAGGCATTTTGTGTATATAGTATTCCCACATCACCAGCTCGTAGCACAGGTTCCTGTTAGAGTCAGGCTGCAGATGTAGCTGAATAAGAGGACCTCTGTACTTTACAAGTGGAGCTCTACACTTTTTAATAGTGTTTGCTTTAAAACAGGAACGAAACAGTGTCCCATAACAAAACACCACATTTCTGAACCACTCATGTCTAGACCTATATACAGTAACACATTATGGCTTAACCTCCTCGCTGACTTGCTTTGCTGCACCCAGCACTGTTATTAATGCCACCACCGTTCACTCAGCCTCTCTGCTTTCTCCATCAAAAGCCACCCCGTGGTGAGTCAGGAGGACGGCATGCCTGCACGGTGAGCACAAGCTTTGGAGCTGGAATATACCGAAGCCAGCGCAGGTGTCTGATGGCTGCCAGTTGCTGGGTGGGCTCATTCCAGCGCAGCAGCGCAGAAGCTCAGGGGGCGCTCTGAGAAACCCTACACCTCTGTAAGGGCAGGCAGGGGCAAAAACAACACAGCGTCACTACTGGTGATCCTCATCATCTGTGACCCTGTCGGAGACCCTGCCAAGTACATCACTTTAATCTCTCCGTCTGGGATCAGCAGAGCAGCAGGAGGCTCACAAGTCCAATGCAACTGAGATTAGTGATACCGTCGAGTAAGATGGTTGATTATGCAGGAATAGCATGATGGATGGATAAATAGACGGATGAATGAAATGAGGAATGAATGAAAAAACAGATGATTCTGAATGGGCCAATGGGTGGAAAGAAAGTTGTGTCAGTGGGCATAAGGATAATCAGATGGAGAGCTGGATAAAATGGAGAAATTTAGGGCTGCTCTTTGAAAGTCGGAGACTCGAATCATCAGTCCCTCAGTCAACTGAGTCTGCTTCAAGTCGAGCAGTCGAGTTTTTGCACTTCCGGGGATGTTTTGGTCCCCAGATTTTGCTTGAGAGTAAGTGCTCTTGACTTTCACGCTACTCTCTGCAGCTGCGGACATGCTGCAGTAGCGCAGAGGGAGAGAGAAACCGTACCCTAAAGTGAAGAAGTGGTGAATTTACACTTCACAGCAAGTTAATATGATACAGTCTCTGGCTTTTGGTGATATCTAGTGTCTACAAAACATGGGAAGCAACCAAGAAAAAGAATGTGGATATATTTTGGTATAGTCATATCAATCACAGACCTCTGAATTGAATCAAAATGAAAATGCAGCCGTGCAGACTTTATGATATCAGCAAATATTGTACAGTCGCCCGAGATTCCAGTTTACTGTATTGCACCCTTGAAAACCATAAAAAGACAATTCTTATGGTATTACGATATCCAAAATCTAAGACGATCACGGTATCAAAATAAAATTGATTTATTGCTCAGCTCTTATTCAATCTTTCATGTGTACAAGCTGCTCAATTCAACAGAACAGTAAATGATAAGTCTGTCAGTCAGCAGTAAATCAAGACTACAATATGGACTGCAAAAGTCTGCACACATAGACAGAAATACATGTGCAGTATTTAATGTGTTGACCAGACCATGTGGTTTCAGACTTTGTGACTGGATTAAGCTGCAGCAACAACATACTTGTATACATATTTCATAGGATGCCAAGTTTAGCAGTGGCTGGTAGTAAAGTAGGTTTATCTCGATGTGTCAGGAGGCAGCGCTCAGAGATCTGAAGTGAGAAACCACTCAATACTTGATGTAGAGGACTCAATGCAAGATAATGCTGCTGAAACAGTCAAAATCTAACTAACACACTCAGATAAGACGTGATTGGAAGTCGAGTTATTCTGTCATGTAAACACCGCAGTCGGACATAAACTGGACTATGTGCTCTGTGCACGCTTCCAGTCACCGTGCTTGCCTCCCTTGGTGTTTAGGGATAGGAACTGTTCGTTATTTATGGGGGGGGGGTAACGGGTGCTGCAAAAAGGGTCAGGTTTTTTTCTTTAAATGTAAGCACTGAGGAGGGACTTGTGTTTTTAATTTGACTTAGGTGAGGTATATAAAACTTGAAAAGGTAATATTTTATATTTGTTTTAAATAAAAAAGTCACACCCCAGCTGGCCCCTTCCTCAGATAAATAACGTACAGTCCCATAACATCAGCATAGATGCTAAGCAATGACCTGCTGTGGACGGGCTCACAGAAAAACATATGTTAGCCACGTAAAAAAGTCAATATTTTTTTAGTGTACACTTTACCTTCCATAACAGCTGATGGAGGCAGCAGTAGGGCAGTAGCTCTGCTGTTCAGTGCAGTAAAATTACTGTTTTTATCATCGGAGGCTGGTGTTTTTGATATAAGAGCTTCAAATCCCCATCGGACAGAGCTGTCTTATGGCAAGGTAAAGCGGTGAATATACTCTAAATATAAATAACGTAGCTTCACTTAAACTGACCTTGTTTTTTTTTCCAGGTGGCTTAAAACTAATCCATGAAGTTTGTTCAGTGCCGTTTGATTATATATACGAGACGCAGCAGTTTTCTACCCCAGAGTTATTGTAAATAAACAATTGTGATTGTGAGTGTATATCTTAGACTGTGTAAATAATATAGGTTTATTGCAACAAGCTGAAAGGGGCATATCTTTACCTGCCGAGTCAGACATACTTCTGTCGATAAATTGATTCTCCCCGGTGCACGCATACTGGGAAACGGACAACAGTCTGGTTAAATGGCCTAGTCGAGCTATGGTCATATACTTCAGTTAAACTGAGCATGTATACGTACTGAACGAGGTTAAAATGGCAACACTTCTCTTCAGACAAGGCAATTTCCTGTGTTTCTGAGTGAGCTGATAGTGATCCAAACTAATGCTTGGATTAAGAGTCTTAAAACCTCTCCATCCTACCCACCCTTAAGCCCCAAGGAAATAGCTTCACTGCTGACAAGCAGTTATGGAAGCCAACTCTTGGCTTTGTCCCTGACTGTGAACGGCGCAATGGGCTGCTGACAGGTTCCTCATCAACACAAGCTGCGCTGTCGCAATGACAGGAAGCGTTTGTCTCAATCAGCAGGTTGCTCAGATGAATTCTGGGAGTTGGGCCTTGCGCAAATAGCATTCTTAGTTCCCACACCTCCCTCCCCCTTACTCGGGGACCGTCCATGCTGGGAATGCGAGCTATGCAGCGCTGCAGCTCGGAGACACCTGTTCAGACAGCCAACACAGGGCAAAGCCTCCTACGCTGGGCCTCGCCTGAGCCGCTGCATCCGACCCCACCCTGACCTCGACTGCCTAGTCTCCACACTCCAGCACTGTGGGCACAAAAATCAAGCATTTTTAATGACACGGGCACTCATGCGGGCCAGCCAAGACCACGTCCAGGTGGCAATCCTTTGCAGCCCTTTTGAACACATTTTCCCCGTGTTTGATGCCTTCAATAAAGAGCCTGTGAACCCAGCAAGGACATAATAAAACCATCACATACTGGTCACGATGCTAAGCTGTTGACCTCTTAATCAGCACAAGCCACAGTAATGAACTGGACTGAAATACTTCTAATCAAAGTCTCCTGGGAGAGTCCCCCTGCCCAGCTGGAATACAGACTAAAAGGCCTCCCACCTTTTTTTAGAAAAGATTTAAAAGAAGAACTAGGCTACTCCCAGTGAGAGCAGAGGAGCCGGCCAAAACTGCAGACGAGCCATTGAGGTTTCAGAGTTTACACAGAAATGTCTGCTCTCTGGAGAGTCCCCTCAATGGCATTCAAATACAAGGAAAGGAGGGTCATTGTCCATGTCTCTCTCTTTCTCACAGCCAGAGCACCATAACAGGGACAAAGACAAGGAACAATGCGGATGAATGATGGGACATGGTGCAAACTACGTACCTGGCAAGCAAGCAGGACGGTTTCAAATTAATGAACGTAGACATAAATCTAAATGTAACCTTTAAAGAGCCCCTATGGTAAAAAAGTCAGATTTCCACGTATTTTTTGTTCGTAAAGCAGGTATTGGTGCTGTATAAACACTGTGAAAGTATCAAAACACTCACAGAGAGAGAAATGCACGCAGTCCATATTAAGAAACTGTGCCTTTAAATGCGCTGGCAGGATCTGTGAAAAGTTGTGATGTCACAAAAACACTACATAGTAAGGATTTGCCGTATCATATTATTGATGATGATGCCAGTATAATTTTGAATTATCATATTCAAAATTATACTGGCATCATCATCAATAATGAAGTGATGAATAATAAAGAAAAATTCATAAAAATTCATATTGTGATAACGACAAACTTCTATTTTGATTACATAATGGGGTCATACTGCTACGCATGGCAACAGCAAGCGTGGCTGAAAGCAAAATTGCTTCCAACCAGGAGAAGTGAATTTTGATCAGTTTTATTTTGTTGTAATGTTTATATTTTATAAATAATGTGAATCTCTTTCTTAGTTACTGTTGATGTTTGTAAACTAAAGAAATTAGTGATTTTTGTTCAGTTTTCACTGAGTATTTCAAGGCGAACTACGTTTATGTTGACACATACAACTATAGCACTTATTTTGTTCTAATTGTACGTTCTTGAAATAAATAACAGAATACTCTCAGTGTTTTTATAATAGTAAAGAATATCATTATCACAAAAGTACCCTGAAATATACTGATATTATTTTACCCACTATCCAGATTGGTCCAAACTTAAAACATAAACATTGTAAATTGTTGGAATATTTTGTGTCTGACAGGAAGTAAACATGGGCCCAACCTGTTGCCTTGCAATGCAATTTCAGTAAAAACCTAGACCTACATATGCTCAAGTGGAAACAAAAATCACAAGTATAAACCAGAAAAGGAGCATATTATGGGAACTTTAAAGTAATATTGAGAGTAATGATGAAAACAGCTCTGCAGTGTTTTGGTTTCATTCAGTTTTGCTGTAAGATGCTCCTCTAACTACAGCTTATAAAACAAGTGGTTTAACATCTGAATTAACTTTTGTTCCTGCCCCTAAGCATCAAGTACTGCACTTTTCCTGAATGATGAGCATGCGAGCATTCAAAAAGTATGCAGACTCTGTTGAGGGGAATAAATGACTCAATGGAATGCTAAATAATGGCATTTCCATTTTTAAAGAAAATTGCTACTGACATCTTGGGTCTCTCTGGATTTTCACCACATCAAGAAACAGATGGTTTCGTAGCACTTATGAGGGTTATTAAGCATTTTCATGTTAAAGTAAAGACACACAAGGGTCTTAGATCATGTGACAAGAACTCATTCATATAATGGCATACCCTCAAGCAATAATGGTTATGAAAGAATAGTGTAAGTTAGTGATCCCAACTTAAGGTCTGCAGGCCAAATCTGGCCCCTTACAGGATGCCTGATGGCCCTCTAACCATTTTCTAATTCACAATTAAAATAAAATGATTCACACTGGGGATCGTGTTTGTACTTTTAGTATACATAAGGTGCCAGAGAACATAAAACAGCATCAAAATAGAGATTGTTTTCCAAAAAGTGCCAGGAGGATCCCCCAAACCCCTGACAGAGGTCCCAGCTAAGTCCCTAATGTCCTGAAATGACCTAGAATCACAGAAATATACTGAAATCCTAGAAATATCACAAAATTTTATAAATGTCCTAAAACCCTAGAAATGTCCTAAAATCCTTGAGATGTCCTTAAATCCCAGAAACGCCCCAAAATCCTAGAAATGTCCTAAAATCCTAGAAATACAAGAAATGTCCTGAATTAAAAAAATGTCCTAAAATCCTAGAAATGTCCTTAAATCCTAGAAATGATCCAAAATTCAAGAAATGTTCTAAAACTCTAGAAATGTCCTAAACTCCTAGGAATGTCCTAAAATACTAGAAAGGTCCTCCAATCATTGAAACATCCTAAAATCCTAGAAGCGTATTAACATTCTAGAAAGGCTCTAATACTTTAGAAATGTCCTAAACTCTTAGGAATGTCCTAAAATACTAGAAATGTCCTCCAATCATTGAAACATCCTAAAATCCTAGAAACGTCCTAAACTGACCTAAAATTCTAGAAATGCTCTAATACTCTAGAAATGTCCTAAACTCTTAGGAATGTCCTAAAATACTATAAATGTCCTAGAATCATTGAAACATCCTAAAATCAAAGAAGTATCCTAAGATCCTAGAAATGACCTAAAATCCTATAAATGTCCTAAAATCCTAGAAACATACTTAAATCCTAGAATTGTCCTAAACTCCTTGAAACCTCCCAAAAATCCTAGAAATGTCCTAAATCCCTTAAGATATCCTCAAATCCTTAAAACATCCCAAAATCCTAGAAATGACCTAAAACTTAGAAGTGTCCTTAAATCCTAGAAAGATAGGGCCCCTGTCCTCCTGTCATTTTGCAAAAGTGCCCTACAGGCAAAGCAAGTTGAGCATCCCTGCCGTAAGACCGAAATACTTTGTGTCACCTATGATTATATTATACAAATGTGAAGCATGCAAAACAAATGGCTGGATATGATGGAGGCTGGCCAAGAGCCGAGCGTCCCGGTGGGGCTGCCAGCTCAGAGGCTGTCGGCGCTATCAGCCAGTGACAAGCTCCGTGTCACCACACTTGACTCTGCGGGGCAAAGGGGCTCTGTATTCCCTGCGGCCATGCTGCACGGCACGCTGCACTTCCTGGAGAGGAGGAACTCCGTGCGTGCAGGGTGTGGGTGTGTAGTGTTTTGTGGAAGTTAGGGAGTGTGACACGAGGAAATTCTGTCATTGTGGTTTGCGTATACGTTACCAAAATCCTTCTGTTTTCTAGGCTTCGCTGTGCGGTAATGAGAGGTTCAAATGCAGCTTTTGTAGTCGTTACCATGAACAGCTTATCATTTCATAACATCATGTTAGCCCTGCAGTAAAGCTGCATTCGCTTTCCCGCGGAAACAAGATGTCAGGTGAAATTTAATTGAGACAAATAGCACTAAAAAGTCATTAGCCCATTCGTCAAGAATTGCATATTTGGGTGTGCGTATATTTTTAGAGAAAGCAAGGTTATGCTCTGATTAAACTACTTTAGTACACCAATGCTAAGCTCCCGGAGAAATATATATTATATAAATGCACCTAGCTTTAGGTTAGCAATGACATATACAGTATATTTGCTGCTAGGTTACTTCATTTAGCTCCTCGGTACCACACAAACCAAGTGTAGTGATATTGCTCTGTCATAAGGTGAGTAGGTGGTTGTATTGTAGCTTTGTCCCCCGTATTCACAATAAAGCCATGACGATATTTTCGACAGTTTTCATGCGAATATTCACTCTGCCTTTTTGTTTTCAACAGCTTAACAATTGGAAGGATAACGTAAGTTTGTAGCTACATACAATATGTTGGTACTCACTTTGCATAGGAGGTCGGAGTTGAATGGTTCCTTGTCGGTCACAATACTCCAGCGGTTCCTTTGAAGACAAAACTTTTCCGTTTTTTATCCTCCGCTTTTAAAAAACTGAGATTTGTTCCCTTAAACCTCCTGAACTCATCCCCGCTTTCAGTGGAAGATCTTCTCAACACAACCTTTCAAAATGTTACGCCTCGGCTGTGCCACTCTCTCCAAGACAGATAAAGTGCTCTGTTCAAGGCGCTGATTTGGAAACGGTTTGTTTATTTAAACGCAACGTGAGCGGCTGACTGTGTGACTACGCCAAACTGTTCTGAGATCTGCGCCGTGCAGCGCTTTCAGCACAGAGGCCGCCCAATCTGCTCGCTCATTGGTCGGTATTGTTTCAGGGCGTGTCCGATTGTTCGCTTCTGTATTTTGATTGGTTCATGTTTATGTCAGTCATTAGCTAACGCCTCCGTTGTAAGTTCGCCTCTCCGCCGACAGGAGGAAACCAAACAATCGCACTTGGACCGCATCATTTTTTGAGAAATAGTGTTTATAGACATATATAAAGAAGCTGCAATTTACAAGACAAAAGGGTGACTAACATAAAACATTATTTCATTTTTCTAAAACATAAACGACTTGCTTTCAATGAAATCATTACAAATAAGACTAGTTAATTGCATCATTAATTGGAACTGTGTCATATTAATATGATTTATGCATTTTATGCCCTTTGGCACAGAGAACCCGTATTTTTTTTAGTAGAACTTATAACTGCTCTAAAGTTTGATTATTTATCAAACCATAGTCCATATATTGGCTCCTGCTTGTGAAATCACTGGCAAATAATTTATGCCAAATATAGCTTTGCAATAAAGGGTTTTTTAAAAAAAATAAAATAAAATAAATAAATGAATATATTTTATGTAATTTTCTTAATATTGTTTTTACGTACGTACAGATTTTATTTTACATTGGAAAAAACTCTTTTCTTTAGCTGTATTTATTTTATTTTATTTCATTTCATTTTTGTAATTTGAATTAAGTGGACATGACTTTTTTTTCTGAATTAATTGTAATTATCTTATTTGGGAATGGTCAGCTACCGTCATTGGCTATGACTTGTGCGAGTTACACTAGTTGCTGTTAATAAAAGTTGTTCGATACCTCCCCCTGCAGGTCATTCTATGCTACAATGCAACAAGTAGTCAAAGATGGGAACGTGTACTTTGCACAGGGATGTGAGTTGATTTTCAACAAAAACTATAAATAAATTTTAAAAAATGTGTCCTAAAGTAGCTGAGGTTAGACTACACCGCTGATGTTGGTGACAATACCTCCACCATTCTCCTGCAGCACACTTAATATCTGCACTCAATTTATGTCATATTTCACATGTATAGCCCCAATAATACTTATTTAATTTTTTTTTTTGCATTTTCCCTCTTGTATGTATTGCATTTGTATTTTTTTTTTTCTTTATATGTCAAGCTCAGTATACTCAACATACATCATTGTAAGCTAAAGCATAGAGACTGATTGTATATATGTGTGTGTGGACATGTTCTAGAAAAGTGCAAACAATAGCAGAACCCCTCTTTGTGTCCTCTTGTCCCACATTAAAGTGCGTTGTGTGCCAAAACGCTGAACCGCAGCTTCTTTTGTCCTCAGCGGGGGATATGATGTGGGCTATATTGTGTGGGAACAATGGAGTCCAGCCTCCCTCTTTGACTGATACTCACTCTGAACCATCAATACAACCTGGTCAAAGCCACGAAATCTGAGGGGACTGCATGCACACACATCTCAAAGGCCCAAGTTTAGACTTGCAAATCAACATGATGCTCCTAAGGAGGATTCCCGAGGGACTCTGGGGTTTGTGGCACTCTGCACTGATTGAGATATATATGTATATTTATATTTATTTTTTTACATTGAAAAATAACCCTTAATGATAGTCTCACTATTGTTTTTATGCCTATATGTGTGGAGCCCTTTTCAGGGTTCCTCCAGCTCAAGACAAGTTAAATTTAAGACTTTTTAATACTCCTGAGAATAAGACCAATGGAGGAAAAAACAAAAACATGAACCCGCATAAATCACTTAGGGTTAGAACAATTTTGTCCAAATGTTTATAGTAACTAAGATAAAGTCTAACTTTTTTGGTTACAAAGTTGAATTAAAAAATAAAATAAACATAAAAAAATCTTTTGAAGTTGAACACATGGAAAACATATTGTCATAAATATCCATTTGGTTTGCCTTGACAAAAAAATGAAGTTTTAATTTGTCATTAGATTGGGTGTGGTAAATGTACCTGTGTTGTTGGTTTCTCTGTCATATTCTTTTATCCTATTCCATTAATTATTTAGAAGTTAATTTTTGACATTTTACAACACAATGCCAGAAAAAAAGGACTTTTTAAGCATTTTTAATACTTTTAACAGATTAATTTGAGACATTTTAATACGAGCCAAGGCCTTATTTTTGGATTAATGAATTCAATGTCTTTGAAGACTTTTTAAGGACCTGTGGGAACAAAGTTTTTATTCCAGCTGAAGACTGAACTGTTACAACAACTAAAATATTAACATAAAACCACCTTTGTCATTTTTAATTATAGTTTCCACAGTGTAGAGAGCACCAGCAGGGGGCAGCAGACTCCAGTTTAAACCACAGACATATGAGCTTAACCTGTTGACATGGAGGTTATTGATTTGAGGATTCTGCCTAAAAATACAAGTATTGCCTTTGTTTTAGATCTATGAACATCCTGTTGTTGACCCTTACTTGCTGGTTTAATATTGCATTATATTATTAATGCACTTTAAAAGTATTTAGTGTTGCTGCTACAGTCAAAAGACTTTGCCAGATTTGCTCAGATACTGACGTTTTGGGCTTTTCCTCCCATAAAAACTGCTTAACACACTGCCATCCGAGCAAACAACATAAGCAATCTAAAGTGACCATCAAAAACCCAAGAACAACATGGCCCTGGCGAGGCATATTTTATTTCATTTGTCAATATACTTCAGGAAACAATATACAAAGCAATGATGTGGTCACCTTTACTGAATGTGTGGTGCAGTTCAGTTATAGACTCAATAGATAGTATGGTGGGAAAAAAACAGGCCTTTGCAGCTTAGGACCCTGCTCTCCAACAGCGGGGAACAAACAATAAAGAGAGGGATGAGACGTGCTCCAAAAACAAACCCTGTGCGTGACATGCTCATTGAAGATCTCATTGGTGGAACGGGGATGAAATAAAGTGTTTGCAGGTTCAATGACACTTAAGACTTCCGACAAGGCACTAGAACCAAACCTTACGCTCCAATAAAATAACCAGTGCTTGCTTTAGTTGAACATGTTTATTACAATACATACATTTCACATTTGACCTTGTGACCTCTCGTTGCCCTGCTCTGACACAAGAGGCGATCCACATACATCCGTCTCTAACCCGCTGTAGCTGGAGCACCCCTCCTAAAACTGGGTGCAAATAAAAATACGTGGATATCATTGTGATTTACTGCTCGTCACTACAACTCTTATAAATAAAACCTTTTTTTTCTCCTTTAAATTCTGCGTCCTCTTTCTTAAAACTCCACTGTATGTTAGCGACTGTACAAAGGAATGAACCAGTGGTGCCCACCTCGTCTTGAAACGGGGAGAAAAAAAAAGAAAAGAACAAAAAAAAAAGAAAAAAGAAAAAAGAGGAACCGAAAGTGTTGGAACACAAAGGAAACATGGAGAGCGTGAGGCGTCACAGGAGAGGGTGTGGCAGGGCAGGGCTGAGGCCAGAGGGGGGAGGGGATGGTGGGAATGGTCCAAAGCAGCACGCCATCACATCTCTTTAAATTTTTTTTTGTTTTGTTTTTAAATCACTCACTCCACCACACCACCAGGCACTGTTTTTTTTTTCAGACTGGGACATGCAGGGCCACCAGAAGCTGCAAGTAGATCACTGAACCTTTGTGAGCAGACATGATAGACCTGCGGAGAGGGGATGTTTACGGCGCCTGAGTACAGCTTACAGTTCCGCCCAAAGAGGGCGCAGGAGGAGAATCTAAAGAGTAATCACCAATATTTGAGGAAAGAAACTACAATGACACCAGTGTGTTATGCTTTATGCTAGGCTCCTGTGTATAGAAATGGCTTCAAACATCCTCCTCCGCTTACGTGCAGGTCGCACGCGCTCAGCGGTTCAATGATCTATGAACTGACGAAATGAAGCTTTTAAGTCTGCAGACGAGTTAACATGAAGGAAAGGCTAGCTAATGAATGTAGCCGCCTAGGCGTTGATTAGTTTGGATGTCAAAAGCTTTGATAGGCATGGCTTTCCATGGCTTCAATCTACAAAACATATTTACAACATAGATAATAACATCTACAAGAAATCTACATTTTTTTTCCCCGCAGTGGGTTTTTTACAAAACAGAGTCTTGTAAACCACCCCGCCCTCCCCCTCCGACAGCTCGTCGCGTCTCCCTCTTGGCTCTCCCAGCCCCAACGGTCCAAAGCCAACCCGACTGCAGCTCCTGTGTGTGTTAAGACTGGGCTCAAGAGGAGCTGAACAAAACTGCTCTCCCTCCAGCTTCCAACTATGTGCAATGGGTCTTCCCCCTTTTCCCCCAAAACCTCCCGCTTCCGCTTGCCACCAGAAGTTCTCAAACCATGAAAGAATTCTGATTCTTCAACTTTTCAAGTTCTTTGATTTGCTGTCTCAGAAACAGTATCCTGTGGAAGAGACAAAGAGGACAACAGTTACAGCGTGTGTGCTTAGAGTGAGGCTTACTTGATTCCTAGTTAAAACTACACGTTGAGTTTAGAAATTTGGGTTTGCAAACAGTTTTTAGACCTGAAAATAGGCCCACATCAGAGGCAAATTGGTGTTGACTCAGCGCTCACTAATCGGGTGTTCTCAGCGCTTTGTGTGCACTGTTCAAAGACGCGAGGCTTATCGATGCATCGCAGACGCTCCCAAAATATCCAGCATGCTTAATATCTGGACTTGTAGCAGCAGTTCTCAACCTTTTTTGGGAACTTTATCGGCAAGCACCAGCCAGTGAGAGCGCAAGACAGGCTGAGAACAGACACAAGCAGCACTTTGGTGTGTGTGTCTGAGAGAACGAGAGCGTAACAGAGTATTGTGCTTAATTTTTTAAAAATGTATACTATAATCTTACTAACTTTTTCAGCACGCTGCTGCAAGACAACTTAAAGACAACTTTACATTATAACGTGTGCAAGCTTCAAGACAACAAACGTATTCTCACCTCTGCTCACGCAATGTCGCTTGTATTTCACAGACTCTGACCAAAGACCGCAGGTTTTTGAGCTCGGTGCAGTTCTCAGACATACAGATGCTCCCCATGGTGTGAGCCTCTTCACGTAGCCTTGATGCCTTGATAATACGTCACAAGCAAAAGTTGTTTAAAGGGTGTTGCCATGGGTAACACAAATCGGTAGTTTTCCAGTCAATAGAAATGATGGTGAAATGTCAGTGGTACCAACCTGTTTCTCTGCGTGTTCTGCAGGCCAGCCCTGCACATGTTTGATAAGATTCTCATTAAAGTGGGCAGCGAGGGTGGGGGTGAAGGAGCAGGAGGGCCGGGCTGCTGAGGCGGAGGGAGGAGCGGAGGCAGAGTTGGGGGCGGTGCTGCTGCTGGAGGAAGAGACATGGTTGGGACCCGGGGAGGGACTCCTCTGACTGCTGCAATCAACACAGACACAGGGAGCGTTTCAGCACTGAAATACATGGTACTGGCTTTTCTTTACTTTTTTGGTTTTCCATTTGGCAAAAGTAACTGGTACCACTTTTTTTGGTACCTGCTCTCCTGGGGTTCCAAAAAGGCAGACCAGGTACTATGACGTACTAAAAGGTGACTTGAAACACTACAGAGCACTGATTGGTCAGACAGAATCATCACTGAGTCATCAATGCGCTGCACGCACGGAATACCCTGAACAGCGCAAACCACAAAGCTATTGTAGCGGCCGCAGTTTTGTATCATTTTTTTTCGTTTCTCCACATGGTAACCAGAAAGATCACGCCGTGGTTGCTCGAGGAGGTGCAAACGTTCCTCACCTTGCTGGCCGACAAGTAATATGTCAATTTTGTGTGTTTTTGCTCATATCTTTCCATTTTCAAACATCTGTAACCACTATTTCACTTCCGTGTTTATCCCTGCTGTGGCCATCTGTGAGTGAAGCGGTGCTGCGCTCAGATTCCTAAATTTACTTAGTCACCTGAACTCGTGCTCATCCAACAGAAGAGAAATGTTACTGGTGCTGTTAACTGCTTACAGTGGTATTAGCAGAATCGTTTTCGCAGTAACTCTGTAATTGACCGCGTGCTGCTGTACACATTGTGCATGTGACGTGTTTTAGTAGCGGTGCGGACCAGAAAATGGGGCTCGCCCCGAAAGCCACTGTGTAATTCAAACCCTGTGCGTATGTGTGCGTCACATTGAAAATGACGCCTTGGCCGTTTGGCACGACGTCGTTATGACGACCAGCTACACTGAGGCGGTACTATCTTCTAATGGAAAACGACCCCCAGAAAAGTACCCGATACCAAAGGCGAGTAGTGTAGAGTAGAGCTGGTACCGTGTAGTGGAAATGCATCATAAATGTCAACAATTCACAAAAAAGACATCATCGTGTCCTCAGCAGGAATATTAAAAACTAGTCTTCCTTTTTTCCAAAGCTTTGATCACATGACTTTCAATAGAGCTGATCACAAAATACAGGTCTGTTTACAGACAACGGCAGGAAAACAATTGCGATCAAGGCTCTCAATACCACAACTCAATATCTTAAAGGTTTTAAGTGATAAAATAACTAAAACTTTCTACAGCTTGGTTTGACAAAGTCTCAAAACAAAGTGTGTGCCGTGCTGAGGAAAAACTCAAGTCTGCAGCAGCTGTCTGTCAGTGTCTACACTCATCTGTTCAGTCAATGCTGCTGTGCACTCAGAAGCATTTTGACAGCACTTACAGGGAAATGGACAACCATAAGCATCACGCTCATGTAGAGAAAAAAATGTTTTAAAGCCTACTTCACATTTTGGGTCACTGCTGGGTGCATAAAGCATGCCCTGTTCCACAGCCAGAGATAAAGATGGACCACTGAAAAGAGACTGCTGTAGACATGAGCTACGGTTACACGCACACATTTATTACGAACACGACGATACTCTGAATGTGATGTGGGTCATATAAAAACCATATTCCGTTTACATATTCTGAATCAGGACAGATTAGCATTTTCCATTTAAAATGTGAGATATGCCGGTATTATTCAGGTTTTAGGAGCATTATTTGTGCATGTATACATCCAAATCAGAAAACAGTCTCAGTTGAGGGGTTTAACTTCAGTTTGGGACACACAGCCTCTCGTCTGTTTATGGTAGGCACTGTGCGCTGTCATGGATATGTTATGCACAAACCTGCTTGCCAACGTTTTGTAAGGTTGGTGTAGAGATGCATGCAAAATAAAAGCCCACATTTATGGTCGAGAAGGAGAGTCATAACTACTTTTAAACTTCCTGACAGACTTAAATATCAATAGGTTTTTGGATACGTGCAAATATCTGCAGCACCGAACTTTTAATGAAGGTGAAGGAAGGAAAGAGGGAGTCCGACAAGTCTGCCACTGTCAAGAAACTGGAAAAATCCTCTTTTGGTTCAAAAAGGCAAAATGACAAGCTGCTCCAGCTTTTTTACTTCTCCATACTTTTACATGATAAACGACATAGTATTACACATATATTACCCATGTAAACAGCTTAATAAGAATATTGTCTTTTGTGTAATAAGGGCAAAAAACAGGCGATTTTTGTGCTTGTAAACGTTCTCATGGTGTTAGGTTACAACTGTTCAGGGCTAACTGACAGACAAATATCTGCAGCTGCAAACCCAGCTAGTTTAAGTGCTACAGGCAGTGGAAAAAAACATCTTATCCAAGTGAAACTGAGACTGACTGAATAAACGGACAGGAGTCTGTTCTACCACTTGTGAGCTAAAAACTGGAGCATGGAGGCTCATGTTTAGTGCCCAGTCATTCACTAATGAAACTTCTGAGCAAATTACTGACTTTGAAACTTTCAGCAACACCGGACTCTCCCTTTTGTGATAAAATATTCATGTAAACTTGCGTGTGGTCTGCATCTACCAAACAATGTCAGAGAAACCAAAAAACTGAAGGCTTGTATGAACAAAGTTAATCAAAACATTTCCACTGCAGAACTGTACAACAAAACAACCACCAACTGCTTCCTTTTTGGAAACTGTCGCACTAAAGAAATGAATGACTGAAGAATGAAGATGAGAAACTACTAAATGAAGCAGATGCTTATTGTTCCATCAATGAACAGCAGATGGTGCCACAACATTATACAACAGAGATAACCTACAGACAGGAATTACTAACTTCTTGTGCTGTGGTAAAAACTCCACTCGTGAGCTGATGTGAATGAGCTCTCACATTTTGGCAGATAAAGTATTTCCACTCTATTTGGCTGCATGTGTAGAAAAACACATGAGTACACATGGCTTTCACAGGTCTTAAATATTTTACACAACGATGGCACAGGCCTTGCACGCTCTGGTCAAAGAATAGTTCAGCACTCAGGGAGAAACACATTACACTCAAAAAGAGGATCAGTTCCATGATATCAGCCACTTCAGAACACACAAATAATGAAGAGCCACGTTCAGCGAACTTAATTCACTTCCTATGCCGTTATTGTTTCCAAACTCGGGCGTGTTGTGTTTGTACCTACCCTTGGCGCTGGAGGGTGCGCGGGGAGGCCGTGGTGGCATCGTGACTGTGCTGTTTATCGCTGGAGAGGGACTGTTGGGATGCAGGCTGGGGATGAGATGCCTGCTTCCCTGCTGGCGTGCTCACCTAAACGCAGCAAGTTAGAAACACTCTATCAGGACAAATCCCCTCCGCGGGACTCTGATACAAGCCTATAGATAATGCTTAGTGAGCACATTTTGTCTCGCAATCCATCCTAAACTGGATTCTGTTCATGCTTGTTGAACACTGAATTTCTGTCTTACTTTTGTCTGCGAGATGACGGGTTGTGAGCTGAGGAGGGGTTTAAGGGGACCGGCGTTGGTCTGTGGCGTGCTGATCCTTGGAGAAACATAAGACCTGGGCGATGAGGCGTCCGATGTTAACGACATGGGTGACTGGTTCGATTGTTGGGCTGCTGGACGTACACAAACAAAAATAAAAAAAAAAGACAATCTAAGGGGTCAATGCATTCTACTCAATTGACACTGTGCAAAAAAATCACTATATGAGATATGAACAGATGATCAGTGAAATTTTAAAAGACTGTAAACAAATACTACTCAGGAAATTGGTTTTCTGTTAGCTGATGTTATCATCATCATCATCATCATCATAGTCATTTACCTCACAGGAAACAGACAGGAAACCTGAACGATTCCCTCTGCTGTCACTGGTTAAAACATTTATTATACAACACACATATCTACACTCAATAGTAAAACAGCCATCTGCATGGACTTCTTTTACCTTGGTTGGAGAGTTGAGCAGCTTGAGAGAGGATAGTAGTGATATTGAAAGCTGATGGTCCAGCAGTGAGGATCTTATGGAGCATCGACTGTAATGAAGCTTGTGTGACAGCAGCTGTGAGAACTGGAGAAAGGCAAACAGACACACAGTCAGCCCGTGCACTGGTGTTTTAGGTGCTGCTAAAAGAATGCTTTCTGAACTGCAACACGGTGAATTTGACAGTCAAATTCAGTAATGTGTCCCATGTAAACGTGTCCAGTAACAAAGGCATTTAGAAAAGGCTATGGTGAAAAAAATGAAAGCTTGCATGTTTCTACTGAGAACACAATATTTTGGGGTTTGAATGGTATGGTTTAGGGCTGTGCAATACAAATACAAATATCTGACGATTCTTTTTGTTTTCAATACCAAGTTTTACTGAGTCACCAGGACATTCAGTGTGACAGTGACATTTGCGTAATATAGTGAACAAGCTAACAGCCCTTAAGAATGCATGTGCACCAATGTTTTTTACTGACACTGGATATCAAACAAAAGCCAGAAACTGTATCGTACCAAGTTGATGTGAGCTAGAAATTCACCACTTCTAAGCAGAAGGTCTCTCCTTGGGCTGCCCCCTTAAAGTCTGAGATTGGAATCACCAGTCGGAGACCCCTGAGTTGAATGAACTGAATGAGTGTTCATGACGGTCAAGCTACTCTTTGATATAGGCTGCAGCAGCACAGAGGAAAAGACACTGCACTGTAAGGCTCAAAATTAACATTATGTTCTCTCTTCTTCTTCTTCGATGGGGTGAATTTTACAGCTATCAGAATCTTAATACACTCCAGTCTCTGTTTTTGTTTGTTATCTAATGTTGGCAAAATATGGTTTCGCCCATACGTGATCTCTTGTTAGCGCCAATATCATGTTTACTATATCACATGAATGCCACTGTCAAGCAAACTAAACATCCCACTGAGCCCTTTATATAGAAAATAAAGCAAACATATGAATATTCGTATTTAACGGCCAAATCTGATTTGACTGACACTGTTCTGAGTCAAGTACAGCCCTAGTCTCTCCTCTCTCCCCTCTGTACCGCTGCCTGCATGTCCGCAACTTCCAGTACCAAAGAGTAGTGTGAAAGTCAAGAGGACTAACTCTGCAGCAAAATCTGGGGACCAAAACATCCCCAAAAGATCAGTGCTCAGAAAAAATGACTGCTCGACTTGAAGCAATCTCAGTCGACTGTCTCCGACTGATGATTCAAACCGTCTGACTTTCAAAGAGCAGCCTTAGTATGGGCTAAAGGTTTATGATTATTATGTAACAACATTAATTTTTTCACACCATGGTTTGAGGAGCAAAATGAGCATTTTATCAAAAGTTTAGGTTTTGTTCCAGACACACTTCTTTTGCCTGCCTCCTGAACAGATCAACATATAGATAAAATGTATATGGCATCTATTTATGTTTTCATTTTCCGGGTTTGTGGATATTAAAAAGACAGAACATTAGCAGGACAACATGAGGAAAAACAAAACAATGAAGACAGGACATTTAATAAAATTTTGGCAAAGACCAAGGTGATGTTAGCTGTCAGGTGTTGTGTTGGTGCATCATGATCACAGTTTCTGTACAGTGGCTGATCAAGTTCACAACCCACATCAAATAACCTCTGGGAGCCATTATAATGAAGTAATCTTTGCTCATGATTATTTGCATAGAAATACCAGAATGAGCAACAGAGCACTGAGCCTATACGCACACCTGCTAAATAACACACCACAAAGACTACAGCCAACAGCCAACTGGTAACAATGTTCTACGTCTGTGTGAGAATTAATGATTCTCTGAATTGTTCATTCAAAAATGGAAACCAGAAGACCCGACAGATTCAAGATGCTAGTCAGTGAATTAACATATCCTGATGTTAAAAGAACAAATGATATTTACTGTTCGTTAGAACAAGAACACAGTTATACAGTATTAATAGCAGCTTCTTCTACAGAGTTTAATGACCAAAAACAGAATCTTACCTACAATAACAAGTTTGTTTTGATCTCACAACCTTTAGCCATCGGTTTGCTCGCTTAAGTGAGAAAAGACTCGACATGTCTCACGGACGAATTGTAAATTGTGTTTTACAAGTGTTTTTATAGTTGAGCAACATTCTCTAACTTCTCTCTAAACCAGCCAGATTGCAGAGGTGTACAGATGAAGTGTTGGGATGCATGAGGTGCCCCTGACAATGTCAGCCAAGTTTTCCACTCATGTTGGCCCAACTCTGATAGCTAGGCTCGTCATTGATAGTATACTCCAATGGAGGAGCTTTTTGGATGGTAAACCAGCATCTGAACCCGCCATTCTTCCTGACACTGGGATCTGAGGGGACAGTATCCAACAATTTCTCATGTCGGCACACTTAAGTGAGATAAATTAGCAAGCAGCTAACTATTTGAAAATTTACGTTTTCTTAATACTCACAATTATGGCGTCTCACCCCTATCTGGCAGCTGGCTTTTCCAGAGCTTCCCAATAGCTTTGCACACTTTGCATTCAGACTGTACAAATAGGCAGTACCGTGACCATGAGGCATTCTTTGTCCAGACAATAGTGTAAACATAACTGTACAATGGAGATGTTAGATAGGACTCAAAACTGTGCTCAGGCCTACAGTACAGATCATCATGTCATCGCCTCTGACACTGAGAAGTTAGAGCAGATGCTGAGAGAGCAGTACAGCATATAATTTCAAAGCACTGCGTTGTAACTAGTGCTCATCAAACACAGCCACTGCAGACAGCTTCATGTAAACACAAGTTGAATGTATGTATGCATGTATGTATGTGTGTATCATCAGTGTCTTTTCTTACCCTCGTTGATTTTCGCCATGTCCACGCTGGCATTGTTGAGTTGCAGGGCAGTCTGCAGTGCTGGGAGGAGCTGGCGAAGCAGGGTGGGGTCCTGGAGTAGTGGAGGGGCGGGAGACTGCAGGACCGGAGACACGGGCACTGTGGAGGCAGATGATCCAGGGGGCCCTGATGACGGGTTCAAGCTCCCTGAGCTAGAGGATGATGACTGGGACTGGGTGGCAATGGTAGCTGCGGGCTTCTCCACCTGTGCTGACTCTGTGAAGGCAGCAGAGTGGATAATGTTATTTCATCAATAAAGGCAGTCTCACAAATCAGATTCCTCCAAATGATAATGCAGGTCAATGTGGATAGCATTTTGTATTAATTTATACAGGTCTAGGAAAGCGACCAACAGTCTCATGCAAATATCAGCTCCATTATGGACTGAGATCACACACTTAGGCTGTGTTCAGACCAACAGAAGCCCTGCATGAAAAAACTAAGCCAGTCCAGCTTCATTTCCATTCTACGCTGACGGTAAGATATACACTGTACCCAACTCAGAATTATGTAAGTTGATTTGGATTTTTTGGAATAACAAAGATACATTTTAAAGGCTGATGGTCTCACGTGAAATTAAGACACAAGACTAGAGCATTGCTCATAATACAGGATAGACATGGAAAGGTGAAATCTTGAACATGCTTCTATATTAGAGATGCACAATATTGGATTTTTTGCCAACATCCCATATGCCAATATATAACAGTTAATTTGGCTGATAACTGATACAGATAGATCCACTTTTCCCCAGCCTAATTTTAGCTATCATCAAGTCTCTTCTGTGGTGGAATTAACAGCACATTATGCATACTTTAATCGTGATGGCCACCAGCAATGCTTTTCAGTGTATGTAACATTCAATCATTGTGCAAAAAAAGAAAAATACTTCAACTTAGGGTTGATGTTTTCTACATGTTCACTTTGTCCAAAAAAAAATCAGTTTGCGATACTGGCAGAAATCAGCATGTTGGCTGATTCCGATATTTCGTTTTAAAGCTTATATTTGCCAATACCGATGACATGCCCTATTCTATATCCATTAAGCGAAATCCCATTCAGGCATTCCTGACATATTGCATTCACAAGAGCAGGCTGTACGTATGTATTTACAGACAGACAGAAAAGCCAAAAATATAATGCCTCCGGCCACGGCTGTTGCTGGTACAAAAAGGGGGAAAAAAAGGATATTGATTGATTTTTTTTATCTGACAAGTAGTCTCTGGTACCTTGTATATAATACATGTAATTGATTTTTTGAAAAGAAACTTCCATGTAAAAAAATGCTGTGGAGCTTCACCATAACTTCAGTTACTTTATACCACGTTGGTGTAACTCATCTAATACATACAACACACAGTTCCTGCTGTAGGGTTACTGGTATTGTGTACATCTACTGACCCTAAAATAGGGATGTAAAATAATACTCAAACTGCTAATTAATACTAAAAATTAGGGCTGGATATGATAATAATTTGCAACATTATCATTAACATTTTCCTCCTCTGGTATCGAAATTGGTATCAAGTTTTTTTTTCATAGAGTTAGAAATTCTATGATCGTGACAAACAGGGCTGAAGAGCTATGAGCAGCTGTGGTCAGCGCCAATGCTACGGGCAAGCTGCCCTCCTCGTGTCCAAAAGACCTGTCTTCATAACAAGCATGTGTCAGATTTGCCAAGCGTAAAAAAAAGCCTACCCTGCTGTCATACCATTAAGCATTTATTATGAAGTATGTGCAGCAAGCATTGTGTTATCTTTCAACAGCAAAAGAACAGGGGCATATCACATGCCATAGTGATTGCACGTCATCCGAAATAAATGAATGCAGCAGGAACACTAAACTTAATGGCTGTTTTTGTGTTGTTTTGTCTATTGCCTTTCTACGTATCAAACTTTAAAAAGCAGTTATTCATGACCACAACTGTATCGAGTCTGTTTGAGAGGAAGTGTTTTAGGAATAGTGAACAGACATTCAGAAACAGGTTATTCATGATAAATGACACCTATTCAGTGACAGCTCAAGTAGTTTAGAGGTATGCTAATAGAGGCATGCCACTGTATAGTAAAAATATTCTGCTACATTTTTCCTGGAGTTGCCTTGCAGCAGCCTTGGGGGATTTTCTACTAACAACAACAGAAGACGGCTGTACCTGTTAGAACCTTTAATGTCAGGTGACTGCTTTGATGCAATACAGAGTATTTTCTGTTTGGCACTCGTATATATGCAACAACAGACCTTAAGAATGCTGAAACACACAACCAACACGTCACAAATCGACTACACAGAAACACAGAATTTTAGTTTTCTGTTTGTCTGTTTTCACCTTGTGAGCTTGAGAGTGTCATTTAGGGCGAAATGTGCTCATGGAGACACCTATTGCTTCGGGAACTACCATAGAAGCTGTTTCGAGTACTTTGGCAGCTGTTTATCTGTCAGTGAGGTTTTTTTTTGTCAATGGTATAGCATCACAACCACGCAAGATGCAGTCACGAGTCTTTACTGGTGTGTAGTTGAGACCACAATGAAGGCCGAGTTCAAAGATGGGGCTGCCCTCTGAAAGTCGGAGATTTAAATCATCAATCGGAGATTTCTCAGTTAACTGAGACAGCTTTAAGTCGAGCAGTCTTTATTTTATTTTTTGCTTGTCAGTGTGTGCTGTGCAGTGTGCTTCTGGGGATGTTTTGGTACCCAGACTTTGCTGCAGTGAGTGCTCTTGACTCTTTAGGAGAGGCTGCAGTGGACACGATGCAGTGGCACAGAGGAAGAGTCACTCTGCACTGTAAGTAGCGCTGGGCGAAAAAATGCTAATGATATCAATGGCAAAATAACTTTTCCTCGATCAAAATATGATATGATAGAACGCATTCCAGCCATGTTTTGACAAACAACATGAACAGCCAATGATGATAAGAATAGCGTTGCAGCAATCTAAATGCAGCGAATGACTTTGGCTCTAGAATACAGCTGAGAGTTTGACAACTGAGTCCTATGTGCTTCTGCAGTGTTTCATTATCACGGACAGCTGATGGACAGACAGCAGCACAGTGAGTGAGACAAAAAGAGTGCAGCTTCTCCTTACAGCACCAAAGTATCTGAAACAGCCAAAATTGCAGAGGTGGAAAGTGACTTCTTTAGACTTCTACAGACTACTTTGTGTTTCAGGTTTAATCAGACTTTGGATGAATTATTTAGAAACAGCAGGACGCATCGCTCCATGTCTCATCCAGCCACTTGCACTGAGCTCTCCTTATTATTACCAGGGGCAGATGTAATGTTTTGGGCACCTGGGGCCACAAGCACATGACCTTATTTTCACACTGGGAATGTTGGCAGGCTATAAGAGAAGTAGGCCTATTCAAAAGTTGTTTTTTTTTTCCTGAGTAAAATGATTAATAGCACAGATGTTTCACAGTCACAAGTTGAAGTCAGAGTCCTGCAGTCAGGAGAGGTTGGCCTATTATCAGCACAATGTGCTTAAATGTAGCGGAAGTTTGTTTAAGATGGAGCTTTTAATTTTTATATAATGCTGGGAAGTTTAATAAATAATAATAAATCATATGTTTATTACACTCCAACACACCATGGTCAAATGAAACTGTGTCAGTGAACTATGATATCTTCATATCTCACTAAAAGGAGATAAAAGGAACCTTTAAGCTTGACAGAAGTAGTTATTTGATGTATATCGTTATATATCAATATCAGCTAATATGAAAAAAAAAAATGACCATGGTAAGACTTTTTTCCCCATATCACCCAGCCCTAACTGTAAGGCTCCAGGCTCTTCATACCGCTGTTACACTTAATGTTGCTCTTTAAAGTTTTATATAGAAAACAATACGAATCGTTAAATATTCCTATTGAACGGCAAAATCCGATTCGACTGGCGTAATTCTGAGTTAAGTACAGCCCTAAAGCCGAGTACAACACTGCGCAGACTACAATTAAAGAGCGTAATTAAGCATCCCCTGCAATCCGACGTATAAACTGGATTGTGCATATGACTTAACCAAAACATCAACATCTATTCATCACAGTCTGCCATGCCTATTTATGATGCAATCTGCATGGGCAAAGAAGTTTAGGGATGCTCCCCAGGAGAGTAGAAAACATTTAAATATTACTAAATAAATACTGACAAAACTCCAAGATTCAGAGCAAGGTCTAGTTGCCAGATCTATTTTATAATGAAGAACTATAACCAAAGCCCCACCTCCAAACCCCCCGCAAGCAAAACTGACATTCCACGGTAAACACAGAGATGAGCTGCTGCTTTGCACTGAAACCTCTTGACCAAGTCAACAATGCAAGCATTACTGATAGCACACGATAATATTTTCTGTTGGCTTGCCCATTTCAGCAAGTTTTTATCATAATTTGAACACACCTGATCAGTGGTCCTGATTCTAACCATAAAAATTAAGCTTATAGTTATTTTAATGAAAACAACAGGCAGCAATATAATCAGCAGAAAACTGAAAAGAATAATTCACCATCTCACGCACAATTTTTTAAATCTCTACTGTCCACATTAACTAGCCAAGCCTGTAACGGACTCAATCCAATGTGGTTTAAACAGTCGCATCAGCAGATTACTTTAATGCCTGAAACACACTGAACACGTGAGTAGCGTGTGGTGGCTAACTCACCGAACTGCAGTGTGTTCACACTGGCAGCGTTATTGCTGTGACGCTTCTGCAGGGCTGCCTGCTGCTATGAGTACTGTTTTCCACATTTATAAGCACATATTCCACTCATTTATGAAGCTGTGCAAACTCCTGCATTGTCAACAAAACGGTCCTGCAAATATTTCACAATAAAATGCCTTGGGTTCAACAACTAAGGGGACTCTATTGACAGAGACGTTGTCAAAGGACTTTTATTTTGAAACGTTTGAGTTTGAGTGAAACACATAAATTTGTATTTCCTCATCTCTGTGACAGATAAAGACATTGAAATTGTAATAAAAGATGGTCTAATATCAATGGTCAATATAATCATAACACCATTTGCACTTGTGTGTCTGTTGTCTATTTCTGCTTACAACCACGCACAGCACACGGAAAAAAAATCAGCAAGCCGCAGTTTCTCTAGATGTGCCGCGGTTGACAAGCAGCTGAGATGAGCCTGACAAGCACTGCTCACTCAGGCAGTGTGGCTGCTCTGACTTGTTAACATAGGCGCAGAAAAAAAACCTAGGTTTTCACGCACCGCTCACGCAGGCAGTGAGTTCTAGCGCCCAGTGCAAAGCCAGAGTGTGTTACTTAAAGTCACATACGCATGCATGAATCAGCTTTTGTAGTCTCAGTCTTTTGGTAAGCAGTTCCTTAACCTTCATCAGCCATAGATCGCCTTAACAATAGTCATCATCGACTAACCACTAACAACAATGCTTAAGCCCTCTTTCAGCTAGATTTGTACAAAATATAATGACAAAGATTGAAAACACTCATCCTTGATATTTTGAGCCAAACACGATCACAGCACACTGGTAAGGACTGGTGCCGTCACACTTACTAGCAGCAGTAAAGCCGGGGGCTGCCGATGCTTGCATAGCCTCCCTTCTGTAGTCCCTGTCTTTGGGGAAACTGTTGACAACCGCAGTCTTTGTTGCCTCTTTTTGCCTCTGTTCTCTATGAAACACAAAAACAAGTATGCATGCAAACAAATATTAGCCATGTATCCAACCTTTACGTGACACTGATTAAAATCAAGCGTGTGGAATCGAGTGGTTTGAGTTAAAGGGATTATAGCTACCTCTCCAGCCATTCTTTGGGCTTCTCCCACTGGGACACCTCTGTCCTGCAGTTGTAATAGTATTTCTTTCCAGATGAGCTGATGTGCTCTGACCAGTCGTCACCAGGTTCGTAAGGCTGAGAGGGAGAGCAAATATTTAGGGACATGAGGCCAGCCAGACAGAAAGCAATTGTGTGCTCTTGTGTTGAGGGGATGTGATGCAAGAGCTTGTAATGAAATCTGAAATGTACAAGAGATATCCACAGCAGCTTTGTAAGTGGGAGGGGAAGGCTTATTTCAGAGACAGCTCGAGATTCTTTACGGAAGTGCAACATTTTGAAATTTTAAAAAGGTCTATTGTATTGTGAGTGGCATTTTGTGCTCATTTGTTACAAATTGACGCTGTAATTCTGCGCTTCATTGTGTTGTCAATATTGTAAGGCAAACACACAGGGAGAGAAAATTAGACCCTATCCATTACTGAAGCAAGGGCAAACTGGAAATAACTTCACAAAAACACAGTGTCACTGATCCCTCTCTGTGGCAAAACACAGATTATCGACACTGTTCAACAAGTGCACTTTAGATCGCAGATAATGAAACAGCTGCAACAGGCTTTTCTCCTTGGTGGTGCGCTGCTAAGCAACAAGATCATATAGACTCAGTTTGTTTCTTTTTAACATTGTATTGTAATATAACTTTGTCTTTAGGGATGCACAATAAGGATTTTTATATGCTGATACTGATTGATGAACATTTTTGTATTTTAATAAAAAGTTTAAAGTAAAATGTTTGGCTTTGTAGTCAGCACATAGGGAGTAAGCGTTTATTGGCGGATTGCAAACTAAATTCAACATAATGTCACTTATTGTAACGGAGTGTGTGGATGCTGCCCTTGTTAAGTCAAAGTAATGTGGCTCCCTATTATCAACTCTACTTAGCTTAGCTTAATTTCGTTAATGGAATAATAGATAATTACACAGGTTTCCCATTATCAGCGGATAATGTATAGATTTGATATATATTGTGCATCCCTATTTGCCTTATTTATCATTGATTAAATCACATTTATTAATGAATGGAATTACTTTCTTTGCAAATTTAAACAGAACAATTGAAGATAAGAGGAGAACAAAATGATTTAACACTGATTTTTGGCTTATGCATGTAATAACAGAACTAACATCAAAAGATCGTCAGTCATGCTACAAAGGACCTTTAAATTATCTTTAGCACAAAGCTTACTGATTTTCTGCCACTAAATATGTTTGCATAAATCTCTATGCAATTTTCCTTTGACAATGTAAAATACAATTTATCAATATGTTGTCATTGCTATCAAAGTGGTGGTGTGTTTAATGTTTTTCATCTTAAAATCAAGAGTGCACAACAAAACCCACCATCAAAGCTGTGAAACTACAGAATAGCTTTCCACAAGAAACAATACAGACTGTAGTACTAGGGAAAAAAACGATGTTTGGTCCATCACCTGCCAATGTGCTAATGTAGAGGCAACACTTACTGTGTCTGAGGTCTTGCTGGGGTTAGAATGTGAGTTGGAGCTATGAAGAGAACTGTGGTTGTGAGAATTTTCTTGTGGAGAATAACTGGTCCCTGCAACAAAACACAAGAGAGAAAAACACCATCAGTAACAGCCAATAACAACAGCATGCCAGGTTCATTGCCGTAAATGTGAAAAGCTTGGCTGAGAACAACAACAAAATATTCACTCCAGCCTGAGGCCATCTATGCTTAGACAAAAAGGTGGCTGAACATGGCGCGTCTGTAACTTTTAGACATATGCTCCGTAATAATAAACATTCCTGCTGGCAAAAGATGCAAAGGCAACGCATACTGCAACACAACTTTCACAGAAATTAACCTTTATTATGGTGTATATTGAGTGTGCAACAACAACTATCTTGCAATGTTATTGCATGTCACACTATGCAAAATAAGGTTTTAAATGTCTTGGTTGCAAACTGTGTCAGACTGTTTTGACCAATTTTAAGGCATGTCAGATGGTGCAGTGATGAATCCTAGAGCTGCAATGTAAATAGAAAAAAAAAAGGAAAACCAGCGCAGACACACGTCAGCAGCTAGCGTCATCCATCTGCTCCACTCTAATGTGCATGTAGCAAAACAATCAACAAGCTTTGGCCAGTGTGCTGGCACTTTTTTGCATTAAAACCTAAAAAGAGGAGGAGGACTGTGAAGCCTTAGCAGTAGCATTATGCCTGCTTGCCAGCAAATTCTGGTTAATTTGATGTCAAATTGGAATTTGCTGGTTTGTAATTGTGGGTAGAAGCAGCAGTCACCCTGTGGGATTCTGGTCATAAATTTCTGACGCTGTCACAATTTTGACACAAGCTGTTTCCAGAGCTCTAAATCAGCTGTCTGCTATTTGTGGAGTCTCACAATGAGATCCAAGACCACCATTTTGGATTGACAACAAAGGAGTTCACTGTGAGATTCTCTCAGAAATTATAGTGCGGTCAATTTCGAAACAGTGTGTTGCCAGTCTGGCCCTGTACCGGGCTGCCTTCCTGGCGATTCTGATCTAAAAACACCATCAACACCACTACATGTAGGAGAGCAGAACATGCGGAGCGCTCAGGTGGCAAAACTGAACCTGCTTTTGCTCGTGCCATTGTCTCAGCTCTGCCCAACTATTATTAGATGCTTTAAATGTTAGCACTAACAGGATATTTTGACATTTATAACATTTTTTAAATTTCTTTGAGGGGGGTCATAATAACATGTCAGTGAGGCAGACCACAGAAGGGGGGGGCGGTTGAATGAAAGGCCCCTGGTGAGAAGATTTTCAGACAGAATTAGAGGGAGGATGCTCTGTGTTTGTGGCAATCTTCACACACAGACTCAGCATGACCAGTGTTGCAAAATAAATGCTCCAGCTTGTAAATTGTGGCATTAAAAAGGGTTTTTTACTCTAATTTTACCTGCAACTGGGAAATGAAAAAAAAACAACAGATTAGCAATATCATAAAGATAAAGGAAAATATAGTTGGGCATTTTTGTGTCAATACTAAAAACAGATAATTGAAAACGATGACGGAGAAACAGATTTTAGCTGTAACTCACTTTAAGATGAGACAAACAAACAAATAAGGGATAGATGTTGATATCTTTAAACACTTAACCCCAATATTTTTTGGCTGACTTACATTTTCGATGGCCTAAATGTAAATGTGTAAACTCAATCAACTACAGAAAAGGCAATTTAATGCAGCTGTACAGAGTTTCCTTAATTGTGACACTTCGATAAATGAAAAGACATTAACACAAATAAAATATATCTTTATAAACATATTGTGTATTCTCACAATCTTAAAGGTTTCTGTTTGGATAAGACTTTGATAAAAACACCATTAAAATGTTGAAATGAATGTATATATTTTAATATTATTATATTTAATCTGCTCACTCTATAGAAGCAAAAACCACTCTAAAATATACAAGATTAATTCCAGATTACTAAAGTTACCTATTGTTTAGTTTATGTAACTCACTTTGTAATTAATAACACCCACATACAATGTTTGTTGACAAATTGTCTCAACAGTGCACTTCAGTACAGCATGGCATAAATATATGTTTACTTCCATCTCTGACAGAAGTTTGGTAAAATATTAACACTGATATAAAGTGTCTGTAACTCAAAACATTTTTACCATTATCTCCAAACTGTACTCACTTGTAGTAACATTACCTCAATGACATTAGTTATTTACTATCACCTTGTTGCATTGTCAAATTGAATTGCAGATCACTGTTTAACACTCTGTGCTATTGTTAACAGAAACTCCTGCTGTGTTCAGCTCCGTTAGCTGTTAGCTCCTTTGGCTGGGTTAGCTGTTAGCCATATCCACCACAGGTCTGTTCTGCCCACCAGCTGCTAACAGCTAACTACCTCTCTTTCTCGTGATAACAGCATTAAGAAGTGCTCTATTTCAGTTGCTCAATTCAGTTTGCCATTTGCTGGGTAATAGTTATACATACATACAAAACTTAAGACACACAGTCTTATTCCCAAAAGAGACCTGATGGAATTTGACGGCCAGAGCAGCCACTCACAGTCGATATTTGGTGGCCTCAAAGAACATTTTTGTAAAAACAAAGTCATTTTTTCCAGGTGCATTATCCAGCAGTGACAGGCAGTCACTGAGAAATTCAGCTACTTGTTCTCATCATCCACAACTATGTTTAAAACAGCAAAACAACACCAAACTGTGTTTCCTTGAGGCATGTTCCCAAACAATGAAAGTCATCGCTTTGACAGAGCTGCACTCTGGGTATGTTTCAGACTTCTCATTTCATCATTTTGATTGACCTTTGATGTTTTCATTTGCTGGTTTAATATATCACATCTGGTATATGTTTTCTTTGTGATATCTCTTTTACAACAAGGACCTGCGTTTAATTCATGATCCCAACACAAGAGTATGCTAGGGGGGCACATAAATAAGTATTGACACCCTTCATGAGACCAACAGACTCAGACCTTCATGATTAATGCTCTGATTTTCTAGTAATATTCAGAATGTTTTGAAATTCTGAGATTTAGTGTCTGATTTTGACATAAAAATTACCCAATTGTGGGGTGCCCAGTAGCTCATTGGATAGAGCAGGCTCCCTATGAACAAAAGCAATGTCCTTGCCGCAGCGGGTTGGCTTCCAGCTTGCGGCCCTTTGCTGCATGTCATCCCCTCTCTCCCCCTTTCACGCTTACATTCTGTACTGTCAAATAAAGGCGAAACCGGCCCAAAAAAATCTTATTCAACTAAATCTTTTAAAAAAAATAACTCAAAATTGTACAGTTAGATGATCACTGGCACAACTATCTGCAGGGTCAATTTAATGACTCAGACAGGTTGATAGTTTTGAAGTGGATTATTATCTGATGTATAAAGCCCAGCCCATATCTTGTGATGCTTTGCTCAGTGTCTGCCCGCTGTCAGAAACACTGCATTATGCTCCATTAAAAACACTACAACCACGCAGTGCTGTAAGTATGGTAAGTGCCCTACGAGTGAACCACAGTGTACACAAAACTAACAGCAGCCAGCAGATTCCATTGTGGATAAAAAGCAGCTCAAAAAAAAAGCATTTTGGACTAAAAAGTTCTTCTATTTCAGTAGCATTTTAGGTTTGAACTTCAGAAATGTGTTCAAAGAGAGGCTGTTCAAAACACACCCAAAACTGATCCAAAACTAACAGTCCTCTTTCCATAAACTCTATGCTATCCAACACAGGGTTTTCCCAAGCACAGTGGTTTGGGCAGGTGGTTAATGATGTTCAAAATACAAGATGTCTTCATAAAAAACTATTACAGTGATGTACAGTAGAGTTGGGTTGATTTACAGTTTTTCTGGTGCAGTCTATAGGCTTAAACCTGATTAGTTTATGCAAACCGGCTGAACCTGCATTTGTCCTAAAGTTACGTCACATTCTGGCAATGTTATAAGTAGCCTAAATCACAGTGCTAAATACAACTCATATTGCATAAGTAATAAGCAATATGACAACATGTTTAACATAATATTATTTTGTAAACTTACTAATGGAGCAAATGGTGTCATATAGGTCATGTGAAATGTACTTCAAAGCAGAGGCAGCTGGTGTCAAATTTCAGCAGAGCAGAAGGGGGGACAGCAGTGCACGTTTGTTTACTTTTTAGGGAAGAGAGGAGATGACACACTCGTTAACATTTTGAAGCCAACAGAGGAGCTGTCCTTACTGGCTGCAGGTGTGTGAGCTGAACTTTCGTTGGGCGCTGCTTTTCCATTTATATCTCTTTGTCACTTTGAAAGTGCCGCAGTAGAAGAGGATCAGCTGATTCATGAAGTTAAATTGAGGAATTATTTATACGAAACCTACTTCTTCTCCACAAAAACTTTAACACAGTGTAAGCTGGCTGGAGGGAGAACGCCCTGAAGCTTTAAGTTTCTGCTAAGGTAAATTACCATTGCTAACAAGCTAGGCTAATGTTACCTGCTGTTGGTTATCTCATATGTAATTTCCAGTAGGATATACTGTATATCCCAATATCAAACCTGTGTTAAACAGGATGGAAATCCAGGCACTTCAAAAGTGTGAAAAAGACAAAGAAGCACAAAAGACTTTATTATAGTGGCTAAATCATAAAAAGAAGCCATCATGTTTCAACATGTACCAGTCTTCGTCAGGGCTTCAAAAACAAATGCATTATGGATATGGCTCAGCCTAAATGAGATATCAAATGTGTGTTTTTTATATTTAAAGAGCAACGTTACAAATGTAGAAAGGTAGCAAGTCAGCAACTCCCCCATCTTTTATGTATTTGCGTCTCCAGTCTCATCTCAAGCACACAGCTATTAGCAACATATTTTGTTTAATTTAACAGGAGTGAATATTTAATGGATTCAGTGTGGACAGCATAGGGGACAGAGAGCGCCGGCGTTTCTCAATGCCTCAAGATGGTTGGATGTTCGTTTTCTACGGGACACGTTATCATTATATTCCCCTGAGAGCAGCTGTTGAATGGTAAAATTTGGAAAACTGGTCTGGTGTTTGGCTTAATACCAAAACAGTTTGAAGATTTTCACACCAGCCCAACCCTAACTTCATAAGGTATCAATATAATATGCATTAAAGTTTACCACAGGACTCTTCTGAATAGCTTTGATATGACTTCAATTTGTTGAGATTTGTTTTGTTTAACTTCAAAGATATGCACAGCGGCATTAAAGAGTGATACATCTTCCTCCTCACAGTCTATCTTTGGCTGAATACAGAGACCGGCTTGCAGAGAGCACATCAATCTGACAGCAGTCAAAAATCTCTTTTAAGCTTGTTAAGGCAGTCCGATCAATGTGAAGGTTTTGATTTAAATCCCTCATTTGACTGCACACCAATCAAATATTCTGTTTTACTGTGAAAAATGTCACAGTACAGAAGCTAAAGATGCTCTAACTTCCATTTCACTGGATCTTTAAGGAAAAGAGGGACGCCTCTACAATAAATCTCTCCAGAAAGCCTGCAACATATTGAAAATGCCGTTCTGAGAGATTATTCTCATTCAAGGACAGATCTGGGACATTATGGTTGATAGGGACATCCTTAGTTACTATTAGGAGTAAATAACAGGAGTAATTTAGGCATCGGGCATGCATGTATAAAGCTATAGTCAAATTTTAATTTTCAACTTCACAACTATTCTCATGCTGTCAACCAGAAAAGACCAGTCGTAAATAAATTATCAATCGCCCTTTTCACAGCCCTGTGTGAGACAATATGACAATTGTAACATCACCATAGCTACTGCACAATCGTGAGAAACACATGACGACATTAGCCATCCTCATCAGTACAAGTATAGATTGTGTTTTTCCACGTGCAAATGACAAGAAGCTTTGCAACATACCACACAGTCCCAGGCCTGCTGTTATGAAGATAGCCAACAACTTTATACCGAACTCTCACCTGTAGTTGACATTACAACACACCGGTTAATGAGCATGCATGGTTGGGCTTTCCTAACAGCTTTTGATTCATCCCTTTTTACACTCCACAGAACTCAGTATGCACAGGAAAGAGCTCTAAAGGGCAGCTGACAACGCACGATGTGCGTCAAAAGGCCCACGTCCATTGTTTTCTATTTAAGCCCACACACTGGCGATATCTTGATGCGCGTCAACGCATCAGAATACACCACTGACCAAATTACCCAGAATTAATACAAGCCAGTCCACAAGAAAATCAGCAACTTTTTTCACATTTTCTCCCAGGATCAATACAATATAGCTGCCTTACACTGTCTAGTGTGTGCTATGTGATGCCTTTGATGTGTGCTGCACTGCCCTTTAGAATTTAAAGGGACAGTTCACCACCAAATCAAAAAGTCAATAATTTTCTGTACATATTTTTGTTCTACATCAGTCTAGATTGTTTTGGTGTGAGTTGCAGAGTGTTGAAGATATCGGCAGCACTGACATCTTCTCTTGAATATAATGGAACTAAATGGCCCTCGGCTGGTGATGCTCAAAGTGCCAAAAAAATTAATTAAAAAAAAAAAAATCTCAATGTTGCTTTCCAGAAATCATGACTCAGTTAATCAAGACAATCCACAGGCCTTGTTTACAGCAGTTTGATGATCTTTTTCTACTGAACTACGCCTGCCAACTGTATATTTGATTCAGAGTCAGGAACTGAAAAGTCTCTGCACAGTTCTGAACCACTGTCCTGATATCAGCGGTAACAGCTATGGTTGGTGGTTTGATATTAAGCCAAACAGCAGACTGGACCAGTTTACCTAATTTTACCAGGTGTCCCACATAATTCAGCAGTCAATTTGAGCAGAACATAATGACACCATGTCCCAACATAAAGCGAGTGTCAAACTATCACACAGGACAGTGTAACATTCTCTCCTGATCATAATGGTAACACCGGCTGCTGCAGTTCAGCTGTAAATTACACAAAACCTGTTGGACACTAGATGCTCGATTATTAAGTTTGCAAACATGATGTTATATTAATCATGCTGTCATATTGCTTATTACTAATTCAATGTGAGTTGGATGTTGTCTGCACTGTAGGCTACTTTTAAAATTGCCAGAATGTGATATAGTGACAAAAGCAGGTTCAGCTGGTTTGCATAAATCCAACCAGTTTAAGCTGGTATACCAGACTGGACCAGCAAAACCTGAAATCAACCCAAATCTAGTAACAGCCATTTGAGTGCAGTGCAGAGTGGCGTGGATGAACAAGTCAGTGGGATATACTCATAGAAACTCCTACGCATGCACGACCGGTGCAGCTATCGCAACAAACCACAGAGAAGCTCCGATTAAATAAACACAGAGGGAGCATGACTTCAGTCACTTCTCAGGGAGCCATTACTCTGTTATACCTTTACATAACAAGTAGTTGCTTTCTGTTGTATTTCAGTCATATTAAGATACCTTATGTGCTCATGAAAAGAGCTTAAAAAGTTACTGACAGGACTAGAGCATAGCAACAAAAATAATTCTCAAAAGTCAACTGAGACTGTAACTATTCCTGGTGTAGAAGAGGAAATCCAAACATTGTCCAGTGTGGTTATTTGCTCCTGCTCGCTGGCTATCACACCAATTACTCGAATGCCAGCCTCCTCTTCAGCTTCTTCCTGCTCTATGGCTTCAAGTTTGGTCAGGACTAAAATTGCCATTCAATAGTATTTGACAAACATATAAAATCCAAACCATTTTGAATCCCTTATCCAGTTTCTGGCCATCAGATAAAGGCAAGGACAACATTCACTTGACTATACCAACTCCTGAATAGTATTAGATCGATGTTTAGCTTGTAAATGCTCCCCTATGTTACTTAGCTGGTTACTAACGGTATGTCTGCTATTTAATGCTGGGCAGGTAGTGTGCAGTTGGTTTATCAGAGGTAGTTTGGTGAGAACAGGTGCCTGCTGCGGCTCCAAACAGAGCTGACGACAACACTAAGATCCAACCAAAACAGTGAAGTTGTGAGCCAGAAAATCAAAACAGTGAGCTGGAAAACTTGAGGGTTGGGTGAAAATTGTCTCTGGGTTCATCACTGCAACCTTTAACATTACAGATTGACCAGTTGTAAGGATCTAAGAATTGATTAGTGTTACAAAGCAGTTCAAATTACTTTAATCCAATACCAATATCCTATAAAAGCCCTGGAAACAACAAGAAAATCAGTATTTGTCAGTCAAGTTTGTGTATTATTAACACCATCACCAAGGTGCCATTCAGAAGGTGTAGTTATAGCGTTCGGTGGTAAAAACAAAACAAGCAATATATTCATCCCATTACACTGTCAAACTGGAGAAACTGAGGCAAACGGAAGGAATGCCATCAACTATCCTTTTTACAGTACAAGTAACAATTCAATAACTACAAATCCACTGAAGTTCACAAACGTGCCACGCAGGATTTGTTACATTTCGACTCAAGCTGGAAATGTGTTATTGGCTTACTGTTCTTTCATATCATATAAAGATGAATGCCTTAAGTTATTTTAAATACTTCTAGTTTATATCACAGAAATCGTCTGATAAATCTGGCATCATGTTTCACTCAGCAGAACTGCGATTTAATAAATCAGCAGTTATAAAGATGTGTAAACTGCATTTGTAAGGCTGACGAGCATTATCTGAGAAACATTAGGTTCTTTCACTTTGCATGGAGCTAAAATTAAAACTGAATGATGTGAAGTGTTTGCTGAATTAGTTAATGTGTAAGAAATCGTAAAAAATCATAAAGTCATCTTCTAGAAGGAGTGGATGTTTACCGTAAGCCAGGCAAGTCCTAAGTCCGGCCCGGGGACCAATTTAGACCCTCATCTTTAAATGACCCTCAGCTTGACTTTCAAAATTTACTATATGTGGCCCGCCACACAATATTGGTTAATCAAGCAATATCACCTTGCATTTTCTCCATTCACCTCACAATGGCAAGACTATCATACCGTTTGCAGACATGCATCAAGTAGGAACTATGCAGAGTTGATGTGTTTTCTTAAAAAAACAGTAAAGAAGCAAACAGAATGGTTACCTAACAGCAGATATTTCCAGCTAGGTAACAGACATGGCGAAGCAAAGAGGCATAAAGTCGACAGCGAGGACCGCTGCTTTCAGGAGGGCTGGAAAGTTGAATACTTTTTCACTAAATGATTAAGCAGTTGAATTTGTCTGATTTATATGAGATTATTTTTAATAACCCATTTGATGGAAGCAGCAGCTGGCCCCTAGGTATTTTTAATCTAATCTGGGCCCATTCAAAAAGGTTTGGACACCCTTGCCATAAGCTATCAAATCAGATAATTTAATAAACTGTTAAAGAACGAAGGGAAAGGTAATCGTTAACGCAAACTGTGAAAACGATTGCTCTTGTAATCTAATGGGAGTTTTCTGGCTGAACAGAAACAACCACATATTTTGCTTCTACTTTGCTCTGCAGGGCACGATAGATCTTGCCATATTTTTTTTTCATTTTCCTTATTATAATTTTTTCAGAATTTTGGGGCGCCAAGCAGCTCACCTGGTAGAACAGGGCCCATATACAGATACATGTCCTCGCCGCAGAGGCCACGGGTTCGAGTCTAACCCTGACCCTTTGCTGCATGTCTTCCCCTCTCTCTCTCCCTTATTCTCACTTGCTGTCCTATCTTAATTAAGGCAAAAAGCCAAAAAATAATCTTTAAAGAAAAAAATCTGAATTTTAAAGTCTGACAAAGTCAACACTGCAATAAAGAAATGACCAGATGTTCAAAATGGAGCAGGAATAAGCAAAATTATTTTGTTTTTAAACCCAAAATATACATTGTTTACGGAAAGTTTTGTCTGTCGTCTGTAAAAAAAAAAAACCGACATGAATGCTCAAACTAATCTGAATCAGGGAGTCATCTGTTGACATTTGAGATACTAATTTTGATTGGCTTTTGTCAAACTCACTGGACATTGTGTAATATAAAACAACACTGAAAACTGAAAATAGGCAGTCATCAAATGCAGTCTTTGTGCTTTTCTATCCATAAACTGTCATATAAACATCCTTCGTTTCTTCAGAAGCTGTCAATGACTTATGTTAATCCTTTTAAAATTACGTAAAAGACCATTATCTGTTGTGACCTTGATACATCAACGTCTAAATCTGATTTTACCAATAATCGTATCTTGTATAACGACCACCTAACCATGCAATAACATGTCAAGCAGATATTTGAAACCTCCTTTGATTCTGCCTAAATCAAAAAGCACTCCCTTTTTAGGTTAGCGACTGCAGTCTACCTCTTACTGGCTACACATAATAACAGCAGATGAGTGCTGAAACAACGACAGCCCTTACTTTGTTTAAAATATCTCTGTTAATGTCTGAAGCCTTTGACACCAGTTCATCTCAAATATCTCAAAATGAAACACTTCAACACTTTAAATTCTGTACACAAATCCATGGGGGTTTTGGGGACTCGTGGTCATATTTTCAAGTCTTTATCTCCAAAGTAGCCCACTAACTGGCAACATCTCTACCCAGTGTCTCTGTTAGCAAGAGAAGCCCCACAACACTGTACACCCTGAGCTGTTTTGTTGTCTCTTGTCTGTAGACAAAGATGTTCTGCACAGTGCAGTGATTGCTGCATTCACCATTAGTCCTACAAATGCTTCATCAATGTACCATTTAGAAAAAAACAGCTACACAAAACACTGTGTGCACACTCAACTTGAGCAATGCAATACAATAATCTAATCGCCCCACATCACAATAATGCTTTCTCATTCACCATATGATGCTTTCATTAAACTGCTTGACAGACAACTAATCAAATATTATAGATTGAGAAGTTTTATTTCCTTATGTTTATGTCATCTTGTAAAGAATAATACAACAAAACTAACTGCACAACAAGAATTTAAACTGTCCCCCATAAAACTGTGTCCACTTTCTATCACTGAAAATACACTTTTTCAAACCTTAAAAAGTGCTTTCACATACTGCCAGTGATTGGCTACTTAACAAAAACATATATAATACCTAAACAAGGCAAAAAGACACTTCTCACCATTTACAAGATTTCCCATTCACCATCTGAATGCGTGGACAGTGCTTAGTGTTGCTTTTCACTCCACTGCATAAGAATTGAAACACATTCACAAAACATCTAACCTGGGATTTCACCTGCTGCTAGTTAAGGTAAACTCAACTTGTTAAAACAAAGTGATTCTTTATAAAATAGAAATTTGGTTGATTGCTACTGAAGTTCATCAGTGCATCCATTTAGTGCTTGTTTGATCCAAAACTACAACAGCTGAAATACTGTCTGTCATAACATTAAAAAAGACATAAAACAGGCTTTATATTATGTCTGACGGGGTAAGAAAATACTATGTGAAGCTTTAGAGTTTTAATGTTAAAGCTTAGTGTAAATTACAGCTTTATCTGCAGCCATTTAAGGGAGCAATTTGTTTTCAATCTAAATGCATTTTTTTCTAAATAACCACAGTGTCTCACCTCCATCCCTGTCTCTGGCCCGGTGTGTATGGACAGCCTTTGCTCTGCTGTGCCCTGTGCTGTCGATGTGTTTGTTTTCAGGGCTGTCAGACCTCCTGAGCATTTTGCAGGGAGGAGTGACATCTGAGGAGTCTCGCATCTTCTCATGTCGGTGGTCCCCTCCTGGATGGCTCTTGGACGAGTATTTGAGAGTCTGTGGACACAAATCAAACACCTTACTACAATCTAGTCTCTCCTGCTTAAAATGACTCAATCCTTTTAAAATTGTCTGGTCGAAAACCCTCTAAATAAACAGTGTTTGGCGGTTCAAAGTACTAAGGAGTACTAAAGTACTAGTGTTTATACATTAGGATTTTTAAAATAGATATATATATATTTCAGGCATTAATTTGCAGAGCTAATTCATGTAGCTTATAATTTATCTGCCAATTCTAACACTACATTAGCAAATAGCCCTGTTAGCTAAGCTAACGTTAGTTGTCTTTTCTTACTTGTTAAGAATGTGTTTAAAGGTACAAGCACATTTGTAATTTATAATAATAATGAAGTAAACAGGACGTTTTGTCAGACAATCCAGTATTGACCTCCGTCATTGTTTTTCAACTATATTTCGTATATAATGTTTTCTTCGTTATTTACCGGTATGTATTTGGAGCACTTTGATGTTTCGGGAGCTTAGCTGGCTATATCCTTAAAATGACAGATTGCGGTCAGGCCTTAATCGGACTGGCTAGCAGGGAAGCTAACAGTAACAGGCTATCATTAGCTTTGAACTGCAACAAAACTCGCCTGTACCATTTCCAAAATAGCTGAATTCGACGGATACATTCAGTCTATGTTGTCTTTACCTGACATTATTTACGCTAGGAAACATATGTAGCGTTCAGACTGCAATTTCAAACAAAATCATTTACTTTTCGCGTTATTTTCCGCACTGACTGGGGCCTGTTGTGCTTTCCAGAAGCCTGAACTAGAGTGTCCATTTTAATCTTATTTGGTGCTAGCAAGCTAGCAGGCTACAGTTAGCTAACAAGTACCTGATAGGGCTGAGAATCTCTTCGGTCGCACCTGCAAATAAAAAGAAACACAAGTGTGAATATGAAGCTTCAAATGTCAATGTGGAGAAAGAGTTGAAAGTGCTGCAACAGCTGAACGTCTAAGTTTCCAGACACTTATTTTGGTTTCGGTAAAAATGGCGGATTGTCAAAGCGTAGCTACGAGGAAAGGGAAAATCTGAACAAGTAACGTTAACGTTAAAAAAAAACATGTTTACCCATCGCCGAGTCTCGGTTGTTTCCTTGCATACATTACCATCAATGCCGTGTTAGTGTGTTTGGAGTGGGATGTGAAAGACTGATACCGGTACTATGTTTTTCTTGTTGATTCAGCGAGCTAAAATTGTCAATTATTTCAACCTAGCTTGTGGGTATTTCAATGCTATCGGCAGCACTGGTCGAAAGAGCGCCCTCACTCAGTCCATTTCCCACACAGACACACACAGCCGTGTCTCTATCTGCCCACTGAACGTAGCAGTGGAGCAGCGCGCAGGGTTGCCAGATATTACATACTAACCAGTATGGGACAACCTTTATAAGTAAATGCTACTCAAGAAAAGCATCATGTAAACACATTATGCAATGCAACCATTAAGGGGTGCTGTTGTTTATAAATAGGTATGTATTTTGATTCTCAGTCAGGTATAAATATTACTTGCACTACAACATTAGCAATTTTGCTAAATAAACACCGACACGGTAGCATATACACAATAACAATGAGGAATTGAGTATTTATAATCATCTGGTGTCAGTCTAATGTGTCAGAAGTATGACTTATTTCGTAATTAATCGAAGAAATCAAGTATTTAGGAAATATCCGTCAAATAGATTAACATATGCTGGTATTGTACAGAACTGGCAACCTGTCTGAAACCCCCATACTCCACCTCCCCCTTCCGATGGCAACATCCGGGACACACTAGATCAGAGTAGCGCATTCTCAAAAACTTGTAAACCTTTTTGTTTGGGTTATTTCGTTGTTGGTTTTTTTTGTACTAATATACAAACTTTTAGAATAAATGATCCACGTTGTCCCTTTTCATCCACGGGCTGTAGTTATAATTTATTACAGGGCTTTGTAAGCCACTAAAGGCCGAGAGCAGACAGTGACTTGTTCTCTCCTGACATCTAGTGGTTATATTCTGACATCGCAAGCAACATTTATTTAGAGATTTATTTATTTAGTTAGCTAGTTAATTATACATAAGGTGCCAGAGATTGTTTATAAAAAAAAATGCCAATGGAGGATCCCCCATACGTCCCAACAGAAGTCCTAAGCCCCCAATGTCCTAAAATCACTAAAATCATAGAAACATGCTAAAATCAAAAAAATGTCCTACAATTAAAGAAACGGCCTTGCATCCTAGAAACATGTATGGGGCAACTGTGACTGACCTCCTGGCCTCCTGGCCTCCTGGCTTCCTGGCCTCCTGTCATTTTGCAAAAGTGGCCCCCAGGATAAGCAAGATGAGTATCCCTGTCCTATATACACCCCCAGCGACAGTTACACACAGTATCCCATGAAGGATTTCAAACACTTTTAACATATGTGGCACTGTGTTGTGTGATCAGACTTTGCACATTTTAGAGTGGCCACTTACTGTGACAATCCCAAGACACACCTGTATGGTGATGATGCTGTTTTATCAGCATCTGGATATGCCACACCTGTCCAGTGGATGTATTATGTTGGCAAAGTGCTCACTAACAGTTTTGTTTTTTTTTGTTTTTTTTTTTACTTTTAGACTTTTGTGTGCATAGAAAAAGTATTAAATCATCTATATCAAAGCGTGATAAAATTTGAGCAATAACAAAAGTGTACTTAAATCCCTCCCACAGGTCCTGGTCATACCATCTTACACAGGCAGAGGGCGGCAGCTGCATTATGTCTTTATCCTGAGAAAGTTTGGGCACATTCATATTGTTTTTGGACCATAAATTGTTTGAATGAAAATGTACTGTCTCATTTATTTATCTATGATTGCACATAAATAAAATGAATGCATATAAAGTCAGCCAAAATGAGGGTAGACTCTAGTTAATCTGCTTGACTTTGTATAGGCCTACTATTTCAACACTTCAACAAAAATGTTTAAAAGACAGATTATTATGTCAGACTGCCATTTCCATAAGCCAAGAATGTGAACCCTCCTGCACTAGACAAAGCTCATATTTGTATGTTTATCTGTTGCATGACGCATTTTACCATTTTATAAAAAACAGTTCCATTCTGCAAATTTTTATTATTGTCAGTTCGTGCTCTCCTATATTGTCAGGCAGTTGTGATACAAGGTGGAATCACAGAGGCTGAGTCTGATAAGTAGAAGTACACTAATCCTGACAAACACCGATTATCTACAAAGTCATCTCTGTGTGTGGATAAAGAGAACAGAGTGCTGCTGAATGAATTCTCCACATATAACAAGTAAAACAAAGACGCTGTCAGTTTCATGTCTCTGTGCACTCTGAATAAACTCTGCATGAGTGCTTGTGAATGCAGAGCCTGTAACCTGGTCTGTAACACTAAAGCTGCTGCCAACAGCTTCCCTGCACATCTAAAAAAAATATTTAATTTGATTCAAAATAAATAGATAGGCATAGATTTTAATTTTAATAAAAAAAAGACAATAAAAAACAGAGATCAACTACTAAGTCATCTCTGTACATGGATAAAGAGAACAGAGTGCTACTGAATTAATTCGCCACAAAAAACAAGTAAAAACAAAAGGTGGATGCCATCAATTTCCTGTCTCTTTGAATAAACTCTGCATGAGTGCTTGTGAATGCAGAGCTTTTATCCCAATCTGTAATATCAAAGCTGCTGCTGGCAACAGTTTCCCTGCACGTCTAAAAAAAAAAAAAAAAAAAATGTTTAATTTTTTTAAAAAAAAAAAATATATATATAAAAAAATCATAATAAAAAAAAAATTAAGGTTGAAATTTTAGTTAGAATTTATTTTATTTCTAAAAAACAGATTAACCACAAAATCATCTCTGTAGGTGGATGAAGAGAACAGAGTGCTACTGAATTAATTCTCCACAAAAAACAAGTAAAAACAAAAGGTGGATACAGTCCGTTTCCTGTCTCTGTGCACTCTGATAAACTCTTCATGAGTACTTGTGAATGCAGAGCCTGTAACCTAATCTGTAACATCAAAGCTGCTGCCCAAAGTTTCCCTGCACGTCTACAGTATGGATCCACATAACTGCAGGAGCTCTCGCTCAGATGCTTCGCTCCATTATCTGGAGGAGAATGAAATAGATGGTGGAGGATGGAGACAGCCTGCCTGTCTGTGATTCTTCAGAGACCTTGATATGGTTCACATCAAAGAGAGAGGAGGAAGCCGGGAGGTGTCGGAGGAAGTCTGTCTGCTCTGCTGTGTGTCCTCGTGTATCATGGAGAGAGCCAGATTGAGGTTTACATCTTCAAAGTGAGAATATGTGAGCAAAATAAGCTAATTTTAGCCGGTTTAGGGTCAGTTTAAGGTTGAATTTAAAATCCAGACATGCTTTGTGTCTCCCACTCAGGTAGACTTGACTTCCACTCCCCCCTCCCGCCGTCTCAGCAGAAACCTGGCCATCGTCCTCTTGCACCAGGGGGGCTTTTGTTAGGCAAAGCCCCTCCAGTCTGCGCCATGTCACACCTACAAGTATCTCCTAATGTGTGAAAGCAGACACAACCTGTGGGGTGTAATCGCTCCCTAAAAGGCCACTTACATGAACCCCCCGAGCTGAGAGCTTGTTGACGCTCATCCTCTCAGCATGAAAAGACACACAGTTTTGTTTTGTCCGGCTTTTAAACATTGTGCTTCCACATCTGGTAGTTGGGAGCAGGTACAACTCAGCAGCAGGTTTTTATGAAGATTGTTATATTTCTACTTGGTCAGAAAGAAATGGTTTAAAGGATCTATTTATACATCAAGTTCACTTTACTTATCACTAGGAGCACTATATAATCATATAATGATAATAATAATAATATATCATACAATGAAACTACATTGCTATTTTCAGGTTATTTATCTATTTATTTATTTATTGTGCATAGCCTGGGGTACAAATTTGAAATTTTGTTGGATAAATGGGAATTCATAAGGAAGATCTAATGAAAGACAATGGCGTCGTGAGGCCTGGGTGTCCAAGGCTTCAGCCCTAAATGTTTCCCTGGATTCAAATAATTAGGCCCAATAATATTTTATATATAATTAATTAATTCTAATAATCTATCATATTCTGTTTATACTTTTAGCATAACTATACTTAGTTACATTTGTACATGCAACTCTGGTTTATATATTCTTAATGGTATCAGTTGTAAAGTATCCCGTTTCTACTCAATACTAATCAGTAACAACTTCTGACTTTTTTCATCACAATTTCGCAAGTATAGTTAATATACCAATATAATAATCTATAATAAACATAATATATAATAATATATTTAATATAGTAAGCCTAAAAAAAACATTTTAAGGGTACATAGATGCCAGAGTGCATTTAAAAAGCATAAAAATATAGATTTTTGTTACTGAAAAAAAAGACCCCCCTTGCCCTCCCACATAGGCCCCAGTTAAGCCTCCAGTGTCCCCAAATCCCAGAAACCCTCACCCCTGATTACAAAAAAAAAGAGATTCATTATGAGTAATGATGGATCCAGAATTTTTGGAGCTTGACGCATGTCCCTCTACTTGCTATAGGGGCAATATTTAAATGGCTGGAGTGCCCGTGATGAAGCTATTTGTAAAAAAATTGGCTCATACCAGTTTTGACCACTAGATGTTGATGTTTGACTACCTAACACAAATAAAGGCAGGGTGAAATTACTTACTGGAGCTGCGGTTGGCAGTCTATTAAAGGAGGATTTCACAACATATTTAATGGATCAAAATGTACATTTTGAAATATGTTAATCCGCTAAAAAAAGGAGCCAAAGTCACAGAAAAAACTTCCTTGGTGGAGTTTCAAAACGTATACCTGAGACAATAACACCTAGTATCACAGAAACCAATTAACCATGAGAGGCCACCCTGCAGAAAACCAGTATTTCTGTTTACTACCACCCTTTTCGTGCAGCTCGCAGTATAGATAGGCACTAAATGATGAAACTCCAGTCGCGGGACTGGCGCCTCTGTAGAATTACAGGTAATTACGGTAATTGCACTGGGTAGTTTTCGATGTTCCCTACAGCGGTGTTCTCATCCTGTTGTCTGTAGGATACAAATAAGGTCTGGACGTGCTTTATTTCTGCAGGTTTGGAGCTCTGACAGACAGATTGGCTCTTCCCCCTATTATTATCATATGACTTTGCTGTGTGAAACTAAATAGCCTAATATATATATTTAAAAAACAAACTTATAAAAGTTATTTTTGAATCATTTTTATTTTAAATAATAAAATTAGGTTGTCTTTAACCATTTAGCACACTCTCTCTATAGCGTATATAACTTGCTATTATTATTATTTTATTATTATTAATAAGGTCCTGAGAAAAGATTAAATGGGGGAATAATAATAATAAAGAGAAGGAAGAGGATTTTAGGACAGTCCTAGGGTTTTAGGACGATTTATGTTTAGATCATTTTATTTTTAATAAAAGTAAGCTGCATATACATACATATATACATACATACATACATATATATATACACACACAAATACACACACACACACACACACACACACACAAAACATATATATATATATATATATATATATATATATATATATATATATAATTACCATCATTATTTCCATTATTACTATTATTAATTTAAAAAAATATAATAATAATACAGCGTCACTTGCTTGCTTTTACTTGTCCTTGAATTTTTTTTTTTTTTTTTTTGGACCGGTTAAAAAAAGCAGTTAATACACATCGCGTGCGCGTGCATTTTGCTTTGCTGATTGTTAAAGAGCAATTGTGTGTGCTAAATTCGTCTGTGTGTGCGTGTGTGTGTGTGTGTGCGTGTGTGTGTGTGTGTGTGTCGTCTCGGTGGCGCCATGTGTCTTTTGGATTGCTAATTTGTGTAAACGGCTGTGCGCTCCTCCCTGCAGCAGCAGCAGCAGCAGCGGTCTGCAGCAACAGCAGCGGTCTGTAGCCTGAGGGAAGCGGCTCAGCGCGGCGTCATCCTGGCTGCCAGCAGGATGACGCTGCAGGTAGCTGCTGCTGGCCTCACCTTCACTACACTGGCTTTAGATATGAAATATGACAAATGGACACTGGGATGACTTCATGCATAGAACTTTCCTTTACAATGCAGTTGAGTCGTTGCATGCTTTCTCCTCCCCTTAGAGAACTATCTGCAATTTGGGAAACTATTCTATAATCTACGGAACATGCATTTAATATCAAGGTATATTATATCTTCACTTGTAAATGCAGGATAAGGGGAATTATGCTATTTTGTGTGTGCGTTAAGGACTAATGTCTTTCCTATTTTGTATATAAAAATGCTAAAGCATATATTTAAAGCATATGGATGAGCTTATAAAAGTTCACTATTACACTGCTAAAATATTTAACATGTAGACATTTTGATATGTGCCCTAAAAGATGAGCAACTTTCATTGTCCAAACTGCAGAACTATAGTGAGGAGACAGTGTCAGTGTCCCGGCGGGTGACTGAGGTCTGTGTCCTCCTCCCTGAACAGTCTGTGGGACTTTTTGTTAACCTGGTGGACTGACTGCCGCCCCGACCAATGGAATCCAATAATGGCATATGGAATATGGTATTATGGAAATGAAGGACGATGAATGAGAGGATCGGCCGGACCTGAGTCATCAAGTCAGAGAGTAACAAAAAGATTCAAACCGGAACATGGACGATATGGCATAGAAAATAAAAGCATCACGGGAGAGATGCACAATTTAATTTAACAGAACAATTCAAAAATGTGAAAAAATGTTAAGTGAAAATACAGGAGGGACTTAAAACAATAGCTTTTATCTGTATTACTTTGTGAAAGACTATAAAGTTGCTTATTATTGTTTTGTTGTTTTGCTAATACTTCCTGTTTTCTCTATCTCTTTGACACTGTCATGATGCGAATTTCTTGGCTGTGGTGCAAATAAATAATTGTATTGTTTTGGCTTGTTTTGTCTTGTCTTCAATATAATATTATTCTGTCATTTTCATCGTCAAACTGAACATAAATCGTTTTTATTTATTTATTTTTATTTTTTATTTATTTGCACATACACATGTAGATAAAGACAAATTGCATGATTGATCAAAATTTCTTGACTAAGCAGTATTACAAAGTTGATAAAATGTACAAATGAAAAAAAAGTTTGTATAAACAAAGTGAAGTGGATTACAAATTAATCCATGGAGTGTGATGAGTCTTTGCAAATTAGATTGCTTCTCAGATGTGCTTTGCAATTTTCATTTGTAAATGTTTTTTTATTTTAATGTTTTTTAAGTTACAAACCAAGTGTTTAAAGTCTGTATCACTTGGTCAGGTTACTTGCAAAATTATTTTATTTTTTACTTTATCATAACTTTTTTAAAATTCTCTTTTAATTACTTTTATTTCCCTTTTTATTACATCTTAACCCTTTGAAACCTAGATCGTCACCAGTTTTCGTGTGCTGCATTTAGACCCGGTACACAAGCTTTTTAACCCTTTGAAACCTAAAAAATTGGTTTCATTTCTTTGAAAAAGCATGGGGAAAAAGCAATCATACACCCAGCAAGAAAGTTTCCACAAATTTTGAGAAATTAGTAAAAAATGACAAGATAATGACCTGAAAATTGGTTAAAAAAAACAGGTGGGAGATGTATTAGAAAATGACAAAAAAAACAACAACAAATAATGTCTGATCGCTATATGTATAATATAAATTTTATGTATTTAAAATTATGTTAAAATATAAAAAAAACATATATTTTCTTTAATTTTGTTTTAGCATTTTCAGGTCAGGGCTTATTACCTTTCTACCACGTTTTTGCAAAACAATTAAACCAATATGCTTAAAGGGTTAAAATTGAATTTCTTTGTCGTAAATAAAACACTTTACTTGCGAAACTTGTCACCTCTTATTTTGAAAAGAATCACCGGACACATCGTTATTACGTACTCTGACTAACTTCTTCCTCGGTGGTCTGGCCAATCAGCTTTGAGGGGGCGGAGCTCTCACAGACCACAACTATTTCTCCTGCTAAACCTCATCTGTCCGGAGTCTGCGTGCAGTCTTCGGTCCAGCGGAGTTGTCCGTCTTTTTCTAACATTTCTCCGTCCAGGAATACAAAAGTGATGCTTCACTGTGACCGGCCGCATACAGAGGCAGAGGAGGACCAGCGGTGACAACTTTATATCGCACTCTCTCTTTTCCCGGGAGTATATTCTTCTTTTCTCTCTCTTTCGGCTCGAAAAAGAAGACGCGGTGTTTTGCGTCCTTCAGTAATGTCGGACCACTTTTAAAAACTTTTCCATGCCGGAGAGGAAACATTTCGGAGTGTTTTTTGCTACTTTTTCCCGGTGAGGATTGTGAACTGTCGTGTTTCGGTACAGGAATGAGTGGTTTTTCGCCGTAGCTCCATGTAAATCTTTTCAGTCGTCCAGCTCTTCGTCCAGCGGACTGTGCCGCTGCTACTGGATATACGAGGACTGTTTTTGCGCAGTAATTTGGTGTAAATGGATCGCCAGTCCAGTTTCATTTCCATTTGGCTACAACTGGAGCTCTGTGCCATGGCGGTTCTTCTTACTAAAGGTACAGACTTTAGTCTGCGGACAGGGCATGTTTGCTAGCTTCTCCACATCAGGCTGCACATTATTTTACAGTGATTAACTGCACTCACACCTCACTCAACGAGCCGGACTTTACCCTCAGACTTTTAAAGCAAGCCCCAAAATAACTATAATCTAGACTATAACGTAGCATTTAAGCTTCAAATATCACATTTTAAATACATATCATATTCTTAAATAACACCGTTAGCTAGTTAACAACATAGCATGTAGAATATAAACTCTTATTTTAGGAGACAGTGGCACTATTAAGGAAGGCTGAGAGAAGTCTACTTTTATCTGCTCAAAATTACCTTGTTTTAAAACTTCATGTAAACAATCAGAGGTTTGTGTCATCCTAATTCACATTCAAAACACTCCGTATTCTTCAAATCCTGAAATAACTGCAGTCTAAACAACTAAAATGAACAATAATTATTGAGAAAAAGTGCTTCCCCATAGAAGTCAGTAAGTTTCTTCCAGGTAAAACTATTAGAAATGTTGCTATTAAATGGCAGCAGTTACTAAATGTTATCAAATGCAGTTAATACACAAATCCTGCCCGGTTCTGGCTGGTGTGTGTGTCACTTAGATCACTCATGATCCCGCTCAGTTTTAAGGCTGCCATTCATCGCAGGGCTAAAAGGCTCCGTCCTGTTAGTTCCCCCCCCCCCTCAGCCCACAAAGGGGCCTCTCCTTTCTAATGAAATATTCTCCAAATGACCTGCCCGGGCCCTGCTGCTCCAAATCATTCACAGGGAAAACACTGATCTGATGAATGTGCTCCTGCATTCAAAGAGGCACCGCCACCACTCAGTGGAGCACAAACTTTCATCCCTCAGCGGCTGTATTTTTAGCTCAGTTTTTGAATGCAGCAGATGGAAACATAAGGCAAGACTTAAAAGTCACTTTTTATGACTTTCTTATGGAGTTATGTCCAATCAGTTTTTTACTTGTTATAACAGCATCTTCAATCCCAATGAAATCCTTTAATATATGTTAAATGTATACACAGTATTCAGATTTCTTTTCTCATTAAAGTATTATAATGGCACTATTAAGATTTCAAGTCACTTTTTATTACTTTGTTATGGAGCTATATACAATAATTTACTGTTTTTTTTTACTTGTTATAACTGAGCATATACACCAATCCCAATGAAATCCATTAATATATGTTAAATGTATACACAGCATTCAGATTTATGGTCTTGTTAAATTGTTACAATGGCAATATAGCACATGAATAGAAGTTCTCAGTGATGTTTTTGTTTTCTTAGGGCAGATCCCTGGCCTAGATTTATGTTTTTAAAAAAGAATCCACTGCTGAGGTAATGAGTGGGCCCGTGTCAGAGCAGGCAGCCGTAATGATAAGGTTGCTGGGAGCTCTTTAGATGGGACCTCGGTGGTGCACCCTGCCCCCCCAGGCAGTCCTGACCACAAGTGAAGCTTTGCATGCAAACGGGGGAGAGGAGACTCCTGAGCCCGCCGCTTCGGCCCCCCTCTTTACAAGTTTCCATTTGGGTTGAAAGAAATTGACTTTGGCAAACAAACCACTAATTATAAGCTACACGGTTCCTGTTTTATAATACAGACAAAAAGGGCCATTTTGCACGAGAAGCTCTTAAATGAAGGCATATTAGCTGAACTGATGCAAAAGTGGAATATTCCCATGAGGTCTTTAAAGTTACCTGGCTGCTTCGTGCAGGGTACAGCGGGCATTTGTGAGCACGGATTTTCAAAATAAAAGTGTAGGAGGCTGCATCTGATTGGATGAAGTCCCCCACAACATTAGAAAAGTAGATTTGTGATGCTGTTAGACAAAAGTAGGGATGAAACAAAGCTTGATCAGAAACTGGAATAACAAACATCTTATATATTGGTATTGATATTATTTATTAATATTGGTGAGCAATTTAACCCTTACAAACCCCCCACAGGGTCCAGACAAACACGCCGAACTGCAGAGCCTATATTGAGGCCAAAATATCCAGATTTGCTTTAAAGAAAGTATTGTTTTAAAGCTGTAAATGCATCTGATCATCCCTAACTCTGCCTTTTTTACACTTCCAGGAGAAATAAGGTGTTACTGTGACGCGCCGCACTGCGTAGCCACCGGATACATGTGCAAGTCAGAACTGAACGCCTGCTTCACCAAGGTCCTGGACCCGCTCAACGTAAACTCCCCCCTCACCCATGGGTGTTTAGACCCCATCGTCAACGCGGCGGACATCTGCAGCAGCAGCTCCAGGAGCGCTGACGCCCTCAGCGGGGCCTCCACGCTGGAGTGCTGCCACGACGACATGTGCAACTACAGAGGCCTGCACGACCTGGCGCACACCCGGGACTCAACAGGTAAAAGATGAAACTTCGTGGAGCTGAATCACAGGCTGTCGTCGTGTTTGCTTTTCACTGCAACTGAAATATGAAATTCTGTTTAACTGGTCTTAAAATGATTGGACTCTGCGGGGGGATTTTACGATTCCTCTTCAGCAAATATTCGACTTTTTCCTCTTTCCTGTTCCAGAAGCAATACGTCGAGCTGTAGGGTTCTTCAAACACTTCGCTGTTTATGGACATGCAGGCCACCCTTGCCCCCACCTTCTTTTTTTCTACTTCCCAGCTTTACAGAACTGCAGTTTGACTTTTAATGGGCTCCAGCTCTGCGCCTGGGAAGCCGGGAGCAGCCAGTTTACCTTAAGCACTTGGAAAGAGATCAGATATATTCTTTTTTTTATTATGTGTGCACCATGTAATTTTCCCACTGACGAGGAATGTGCCTTGTAGAATGAATATTCCCTGACAAGTCTGCATTTTGGGCAGGAGTATGAGCTCTCAGAGTTATGAAAAGGTGCATAGAGAGACGGAGAGGAAGGACAATCCTGTCCTGAGGGGACGTTTTGTTGTGACCCTCACCAGAGCAGACTAGTTTATTAGCTCAAATTAATTTCTGGCTCTCTGTGGGGACAGGGTGACTCCTCTGCTGCCCTTTCTCACTTCCTTGCTCTCGTCTGTCTTGGGCTCTCTCTCTCTGTGGTTGCAGAGCCTCTCATTAAGCTACACGCAGCACACATATCGTCAAAGATAAACATTTGCTTTAAATTAAGACACTGTGGTACGTAAATCTGTATATAATAATCAGGGGTCGACAGATTATCGACCTGGCCGTTTATCGGGGCCGATATTTGGCCTTTTGCCGATTGTCTGTATCTGTGTTTTTTTTTTATTTCGGTGATGGCAGATAAAATTAATTCATGAAAAGTGTACGTATTACACTCAACCAACAGTAGGGAAGGCAGTCTGCAATATATGCAAAGAAAGTGTCAGCATGGGAGGAACTTTAAGCCAATAAAACATCAGGGAGCTTTTTTTATTTATTCATTTTTTGTTCAATTTTTACTTCATAAAACAGTTGCTGGGAACTTGCTGTATATGATGTTGAAAGGTTCAGTTTTGGTTAAACATTTGCTGAAGACATTTCAAGAAAGTTTTATGTTGGAGCTTGTTGTATTCCAAATCCTAAATTTTGACACAAGTATTTTCATTTTTATTATAAATGCATATCTGTTCCAATTATCGGTTACTGGTATCATTAAATACCACTAATCAGTATCGGTATTGGCCCTGAAAAATAAATACCGGTCGACCCCTAATTGTAATGTAGAGCAGTGGAAAGTTGTGAGCATGCAATTAAACAGTTGCTTATTTCTCTGTGTGCAGATCATAGCCGGTACCAGCCGGACAGCAACAACAGGAACCTGGTGACCCGGGTTCAGGAGCTGGCCTCGGCCAAGGAGGTGTGGTTCCGGGCGGCGGTGATTGCCGTCCCCATCGCCGGCGGTCTCATCCTGGTGCTGCTGATCATGCTGGCGTTGCGAATGCTGCGAAGCGAGAACAAGCGGCTGCAGGACCAGCGGCAACAGATGCTGTCGCGGCTCCACTACAGCTTCCACGGCCACCACACCAAGAAGGGCCACGTGGCCAAGCTGGACCTGGAGTGCATGGTGCCCGTCACGGGCCACGAGAACTGCTGTCTGACCTGCGACAAGATGAGGCAGGCCGACTTGGGCAATGACAAGATCCTGTCTCTGGTGCACTGGGGGATGTACAGCGGCCACGGCAAGCTGGAGTTTGTATGATTCCTGCTGGGAACTATGTGACTGTCACCTCCTGACAAAACAGCCAGGACTGCCCCTCAATCGTTGGCGTTTGCTTTTTACCTTAAAAAGACATTCCCATGTGTTTTCGTCTGTCAGACTGTTGGGTTTGCGCTTTCAGTTCTTTTTAACCAGTGGCGAAAAAATACGAGACTGATCTCATGCCGTGTGGTTTTTGCTAGAGGAGCACTTTACTTGAAAATGAAAGGCAAAGCAACGAGGAGCTGTATTTAAACTTGAGAGGGCAGGACTGAGGTGGAGTGAGAGCTCTGTCACTGCTCCTCCTGAGGATCCTGGACTTTTAACACTGAGCGCTGAAGGATTCCAAATCTGTCTTATTTGCACATTTGTAAAAAAAAAAAAAAAAAAAAGTTGTCGTTGCTTAAAAAAACAAGAATTTTACACTGACACCAGGGTACAAAAAGAACTTGCTTGAGGAGAAAAAAAATTCAGTGTTTGACTGTAGGTGTACACACTCCTCTGTGTACGTTTCATGATGACGAGCTTATTGTAAAGATTTTAAATATATATATATATTTTTGTCTGATAAAACTGACCGGTGTGTGTCTTGTTCTGGGTGAATGTCCAACATCTCTCTCTGTGATCAGACTATAAGCTTGATTGTGAGTGTGAAAGAAAAACTTCCATTAAAATGACTTTTTATTTATGTGTCGGTCCATTCTCGTGTTTTTCCTGTAAATTAAGCCTTAAAATGATTAATGATGTGTGGTAATAGTACAATCCATGTAGACTTTGCTCCTTTGGTCATAGCTATTTGGCACATGAAGTGTGAGATCTTGTTAAAATTGGGGATACAGAGGTTTGTGTGTGTGACAGGAGCATCTTGCTTAAACAGTGTGAAGTTTCAAAGCCAGTCTTCAATGTGGCCATGGCGTGCTCTCTGTGTGTGTGTGTGTGTGTGTGTGTGTGTGTGTGTGTGTGTGTGTGTGTGTGTGTGTGTGGATCTGACAGTGGGGCCTTGTTTTACAGTAGAGCTGCTACATCTGTCAGTTGTTCTTGAACCCTCTCCAGACATCACGTTTTCAGTTTCAAATAACTTTTCTCCTTCTCTCTCTCTGACTGGATTTATCCTGGAAGTAGTGGAGCTATTTATTTTACACTAACTCTTAATACCTCCCCAATTCTGCCTGTCTGGATGTCAGTGAAAACACTGTTCCTCCTGTGTTCAGCAGGGTGTCAGTGAAGAGGGAAACTAATATCATTTAGCTCTTATTTTCAAACATCTGGCTGGTGGTCTTTATTTTTCTTGTCAAAAAATCCCAAGAAAAGAGAAAACTGTGTGTATCAAAGCTGATATATCTCTCTCTGTGCCTTAGAGCTACATTGTTGTCCAAAAACTTCAAACACATCAGTGTGGGCTACTGTATTGCACTGGGGGACGTGTAATCCAGGGTTCCCAGGATCCGTAAACAGTCTTAAAAGGCATTGAATTCATTATTCTAAAAATAAGACCTTAACTGGCATTAAAAAATGTCTTAAATTGACCTTTCAAGGGTCTTAAAAATGCTAAGACATTGGAGGTGGGATGTTTATTCATGTTTTTTTCTGACATTGCTTTAAAAAAGCCTGAAATAATAGGGCAACATAAAAAAAGTGATAATTTACAGAATTGCCCCTTGCAATAACATCACCAATGAGTCGTGTTTTACGCTACAGGAAACATTTGAAATGGAAAATAAAGAAGGAAAAATGCCAGAAAAGAGGGAAAAATAAAATAAATGGGAAATCAATATTGCTTTAATGGGTCTTTGAAAAGTCATGGAAAGCTTTTGAGTTTTCTCCATTAAAATTTAGGTGGACCCTAAAAAATAGAAAACAGGAAATATATTTTAAAAAGTGAACTGCGCTACATTATAAAACATTATAAAAAAATATACATATATAAATAGAAAAATTTTAAAAAGATATATGCACAAGTATGTGCGTCCTCTGTCAAAGTGTGTCAACATAGATGCATCAGTGATAATGATAATAATATAAAGAATTAAACAAGAGAATATTATACAGTTGAATTCTTGCACAAATTCTGTACTGTTACATATTGCAGGCGTACGCAGCAGCAGCTGCTTTGTTGTTAAAGGCATTGTTTCCCCAGGGGCCATTTCTTACGTAGAAACTGAATAATTTGAGTGAACTGACCCTTTAACAAGGACTTTGCAGAGTTTTGACCACAGGTCCAGCAGCATCGCCAGCCACTGGAACAGTATTTAAACCACTATGGGAGACTGTTACTCTCTGGAGTTCTTGCTGAATGTGTACACAAACGGCAACAAGTAGAACAATAAAAGCTTGATTTTGATAGTTTTTTTGGAACCAGAGGTGGGGTTTTTTGTCGAGCTCGTTCGTCAGGAGTTTCTAAACCCCAGCTGAATATTTACATTTCAAGAAGGTCGAATGTCACAGTAATCCTGACAGGACTGCAACAGTTGGTGCATTATGCACCACCTGCATCACACAAAGCGAGATGGGGACGCCCGGGTTGAAGAGTTCACACCCTACGTTCTCCCCGGTCACCATGGTGACTGCAAGGAAGACATCCTGTAAGCAGTGTAAAGTCGAGGTCCGCTTCAGTGAAGAGAGTGTGTCTCTGCGCTGAGCGGTGACCCTTATTTCTTTCCATTAGGAGGACAGGAAAACACTATTAGCAGCTAACCACTTAACGGCAGCTTGCATTAGCGAGGCTCGGCCCACGCTCAGGGCCTCCCCCAGGACTATTACCCTTGTAATAATAACAATGTCCTCTGCCTGGCCCGCCTAATGTGACTGCTGTTTTCTTTAGCCTGATTCCACTTTGCTGGCTCACCCGTGGCCACGGTGGACCAAGTACTCAAACCCTTTACTTACGTAAAAGTACTAAAACCCACTGATGAAAATACTCTCTTACAAGTGAAAGTCCTGCCTTGAAAATGTTAAGTAGAAGTAAATAAGTATAATCAGGAAAATATACTTAAAGTATTAAAAGTAAAAATACCCAATGCAGAAACATCTTAAAAAAACAAACAAAACATGCCAAAACCTTAAAATTATGAGGACCCCCGCCACTAAAAAAAATCCTTAAAAAGTATTTGAAAAAAATGAAAAAAAGTCCAAAAACTCAGAATTATAAAAAAGATCCCCCCCAAACCTCACCTCGAAATAATTTAATAAACAAACACCCAAAAAACAGTATAAAATAGAAAGAAAAAAAAGCTGAATTTGAAATTATAACAAAGAAAAAAATAACAAAAAATGAAATGAAAAAAAAGAAAACATTTCACGTTTATCAAAACAGTTGGCAATAATTTTCTTTCAATCAAATGATTGATTAATCAACTAGTTTCAGCTGTACTTGTACAAACTGTTTGGTCATTTAATTTACTACAAAACATCATATTTTTGAAACTCTTGTTATGTTTTGATGCAAAAATCTTAATTTATAAAGTAACTAACCAATCAGATGAATGTATTGGAGTAAAAAGTACAATATTTCCCTCTTAAATGTAATGGAGTCAAAGTATAAAGTGGCAAGTACCTCAAATTTGTACCTAAGCACAGTACTTGAGTGAATGTACTGAGTTTCATTCCACCGCTGCCCATGGGTGTCAAGTGTCCACGAGAAGACAGAAATCACCAAAGGTAAGCCTAAAAGGACAAAGACAAGGACACATAGGACATGCAAGGACACATACTTTTCTATTCACATAAATTATGTGCACACACCACCTTGACCACCGCACACACACCACACCAGAGTCCGTTGCCGTAGCCGGGTCTCCTCCCGCCTCGCCGACATCCAGCAGTCACAGCTCGGCCCTCGACAAAAGCTGCAGCCAGCGCAGACGGCACGGTCGTTAGCATCGCCTATTTTACGCAGCACTAGGCGGTCATGCTGTCTGTATTCACATGCAAATTCAATGAGGTAGCTCACCAGCCTCCATCAAAAGAGCCCTAATTTGTTTTGAAGCGACTTCGAGCCGACCCCCACCACCAGCGGATTTTTTATTGACGCTGATTTAACGCAAAAATCAGACTTTTTTTTAAAAAATCGACTTTACAACTTCATCACCACCTCCACACTGTTCTCCTTCTTCAGGAGGGTGACATTCCTGAAGTTAGTAACACGCAGGGATTTAAATCTGTGAGGTTCTGCTCCCCGTCTTGCTCCCTTCACAATAATGCAGTAACAGTACAGGAAGGCCTTGTACCCACTGTGGCGGCAGCAGCATGTGGAACAATATATGAAGTGTAAACACACATGGAACCTGTTAACACCTGAGCACGGTAATGGATGCACACTCCCAGGGTAGTAACAGGCCTTTCTAAATCCTTGTATGTTTTTCTTGGTTTTATTCCCTCCATGTCCTCACATCCACCGTGTTCCCCCAGCTCTCATGTTCGCCTGCTGGAGCACACACACACACACACATTTGGAGTTTTCATCATTTTTATAGATTATATAGCGCTGAAACAATTCATTGATCACTCAGTCAGCTGAAAGTTAATAGAAAATGATTGCGTGAGAGCGGGGTCAGTCCACAGAAATGGCCCCTGAAATGGTCCAGTGAATGGGCTCTCCCCTATGAGCCAACCCCGTGGCCTCAGTCATCATGAGCATTTATACGTTGTGCGGTGGTGTGTCTGTGTCACTCTGCAGTTACACCAAAATGTTAGCTGGCAAAGGGGTCTCTGAAATGCTGTGAAGTTTGATGGATGCAAAACTCACCTAAAACACACGTAAAGCATAGCTCAAAAGCAACATGATCAAAACAAAGGAAGAAATTCAGCTCTGTTATTACTGACAAGCTTCACAACATTTTCTCTGCAAATACATCAGGCTAACGTTATTAGCACAAACCCATGATATTTTACATTGAAAAAATTAGCCGAGCAGTTGGCAAAGTTTTTCGCTACTCATAGGAAACACTGCAACATTCGGCTCCATTGCAGCAATGTTGACTGTTTCGGGTGGTTATCATGTCTCCTATCTAGAATGAACGTGATTATTGGTGGCCTTCATGGGCCCCCAGCAGCAGCTTGCCCCAGGGACCTTTTGGGCAGCCCTGGCAAGAGTCCTGATTTGGTGTACTGGTAGCACTCTAAAGCTTCTTCACACTGGGCCCTGGACAGAAGCTGCAATAGCCGCTCCGGTTTGAGGCGCTCATGGTCTAAATCATATCAGCGACACTTGAAGGCTGTTTACCAATTCCCAACCACAAACAAATACAGACATTCCAGAAAATAAACACAACTTTTCATTCCAGAAGACAAAAAAATTGGCATTTTTAATTCACAAATCTGCATGACTGCAGAGACAAATCATCCTCTGTGGTGACAGACATCCGCTGGAATAAGACACGATCTAAATATTTAGCCAATTCATTTCCTTCCACTGGATCAAACTGCGGCTCCAGTGCATGTCCTCATACACCCCCCCCCCCATCTAAACATTTACCCCAGTGTGTTGTTAACATTTAGATATAAATCTGCCCCAAAAGAAAAATAATAATGTTGGGAATGTTTACAGGACGGGCCGGGTTTCTTGAAGCTAAATGTCACTGTCTGTAAATAGCAGAAAGGTTTTGTTATGTTCCTGAGAGAGGGCTTTCCAGCAAAGTCCAGTAAGAAAGTGCAAACAAAATGGCTCTTGTGCACACACTCGAATGTATGTCTACAGGTCTGTAGGCGTCCCACTCACACACACACACACTCACACACACACATGAACAGCTTTAGGCCCTGCTGATGTGCTGTCAGGTGCAAGTCCACTTTTTCAGGAGCTTCATGGATGACGTGGTGTCTCATGTTGTCCTCCTTGTGCAGCCAAGGGCACTTACTGGCCCCTGTCTGTCAGCTGGGGGCCGCAGGGCCCCTGAAGACAGATGGCAGAACAATGTAAAGCTCCCTGATTGCCCTGAGAGGCAGACAGTCCCTCCGAGCACTCATCCACTCACAGATGACATGAATAGGATCATGTACTGTACATGAGAATTTCTTTGGGGTGTGTGTGTGTGTGTGTGTGTGTGTGTGTGTGTGTGTGTGTGTGTGTGTGTGTGTGTGTTCTTTGACCGAAGTTGCCTCATAAATATCGTTGCCTTAAGCCTCCTGCAGACTGTGAGACTTTTGCAATCTCATAAGTTTAGTGCAAGCTACACTCTGCGACATGGATCTAATAAACTTGGACATGTATGCAGACTGTATGATGACAACACCTACTGAATCGCAGGCTGCGACATACGTCCATCGTCAATGCGCAACGACGAAGCCATGTGTCTTTCACGATGGTCGTAGATTTTGTCTCGGACAGCTCAAAATTGCACAGCGTATATCAGGCTTTAAAAAGGACTGATTCTATTTGTTGTCAGTTTTGGTGTTTTTGAAAATTTCTATAACCAAATTCCTCTTAGTGATATCTAGCCGGACATCTAGAGCAAACTATAAATGCAAGTCAGTGTCAATGTCCAAGGGACGTTATCAACAGCTGTCGATGAAAACGTCTCTAAAAGCAGCTGGATAGACCTAAAACCAATCAGAGCAATGAAACGTGACGTAGCACTGAGCAAGGGACAAATTCATCTCCATGGTCTCGATAGAACTTAAGGAGAAAGAAAGAAAAAGTTCTCACGTTGCATTTACATTATTGACATGTTGTATCTACTATCCACTGGCAAAGATTACGCTCACTCTCCCCGTTGTCACTTAATTGCCAGCGATCCTCCATGAACAGTCTTTGCTTCTTTTTTTGGCATCTTTTGTGTTGTTTTTCTGCCTTTATTACGACATCTTTGCGTACTTCTCCTCGTCTGGGCAGCTGATCAATGATTCAAGCTTCAGATGGAGGTTGAACCTCTTAAGTTATGAGTCCGAATCGACAATAGGTGACTAAATGGTGCAGTTATACTGAAACTGTAATGTTGTCCGTGTATTTATTAAGTACGGATTTGAATTCAGCTCAGTCATAATGAAGGACTGGAGCTATCGTTTCTATTATCTGAATACCTCCATGAGGGCGATGAGCAGCAGGCGGAAGAGCACCCAGAGGTGTGGTGACCTCCTGAAGCTTGCGTGCATGCTGAGGACGGATCATAATGGATCCCACAAAGCCATCTGGTTTGGCGGTGGGCCAGCCCTCTCTACCTAACAGAGACTTGCACCTTGAGCCGGCAGCGTAGCCTCAGGACCTGATGCTCGCTTGCTGGCTTCTGATGTGTGCTCTTTGTGAGTGTAGATCCCAGGGATTACCAGGCTGAAAGCAGAGAAGCTTGTGTCTCTCTGACAACGTCTCTGTGTGTGAGCGAGGCTAAACCGCGATCAGAGTTTAGGAAGTGGTCTGAAATGACATGAGGTGAGTGAGACAGATTCTTCCAGACTTTGCACATTGAAGCTGGAGTTACAGATGAAGGTTTTAAATCTAATCCCATAGTGACACACCAAGTTATATTTCAGGATTTTATGTTTCCCAATTCCATATTACATACAAATTCCAAGCAAGTATGCAGTGAGTACACTCGGGAAAAGTGACAAAATTCTATGTTTTGTTATCATGAATCTCTCATAATGCAATAAACAAAGAAAATGTAAGAAATTAAAACACATTAAATGGTGTTGGAACAGTTTTGCATATCAAGGCTATCAGGAATAATGACTATCAATCAAAAAAACCAATGTAACCAATGTAAACTGTGTTTACATTATAGTGGGAAAACAAAGCTCTTGCACATAAAATCCTACACTTCTTTGTATTATTTACACTAACTATGAGTTTCATCTTAAAGTTTTAGGATCTGTTTTGTTCACCAGACAAAATGATTTTGTCAAAGACCAACAGCTCACAGTGTAAATGCTGCCGCATCTCAAACACTGTTGTTGCAATCAGCCTTGTAGTAGAATCTGAAGGCCCGATATATTACGCATGTGTTTGGTTATTGTATTTATATGAATTGATCCTTTATTTTCACTCACAGCACTCACAGTGTTCTTTAGTCACTGTTTATGCTGTCACTCGGGTCAGAGTTTGACAAATTATAACCACATTCCACACATATTTGAGTGAGATAATGGGGTGACACTTTATTTGGATAGTCTGCCAACAGATTATAATGTATTTGTAACATTTCAACATCTTATTAGTTGTGATCCAGCAATTCGGCTGTTTCGCTTTGTCTGTAAATGTTTATCAGATTATATATCGAGAATATGTGGCAATTCATGAACATAACTTCATATTCTTAGGATAGACTCACAAAAACAACATAAAAAAACAAAGGCCGACTGCTGCGTCGCCTCACGTTGCCTGTGTCTCAACGAAAATATTGCATTTGAACACACGTAGGAACAAATTCCTCAGTGTATATTTATTCATTTAAAGGGATATTGTGGTCACTACACAAATAAATAGTTATGAATTTGGGTCCTTGACTTTTACTTTCTATTGTCAGACTCTATTTTACTCTGGTTGTACTTTTTATGTTTTATTTCCAGTAGACTTTAATGTACTTTGTGATGAGCTTTCTGCTGGTGGTGCCTAATTAAGAATATAATCATGCCTGCACTTAAAAAGAAACTACAATATTCATACATGTTACTCCTGTGGTCTAAGATAGTCCAAAAATAATATTAAAAATAAAAAAAAAGTTCCAAATCCAGAGTGCTAAAACTCAAATTTGTGATGTCATAGGGTGTAAAGTCTGGAGGTGCTCCGTAGACGATGAATGGTTAAAGATGTTGTAGATGACACAGAGATCATACAGGGGGATGTTCTGACTATCTAAGAGTAACTAAGAGCACTTTAATAGAATAAAGCTCATTTGAATATAAGAAAAAAAAACATTCTGTGGGTCCACAAAATCTGTCTGTGGAGCAGTTTCAGACTTTATACCCTCTGACTCTAAAGGTCTGAGACTTACTTCTCTAGTTTTGAGAGTGAGAAGCTCACAAATTTGGATTGGACTTTCCCAGGCCGTGGAAATAACATGTTGGAATTCTTAATTTAGGTGGTGTTCCCCTTTAATGACGCTCCAGCTGGGTACATGCCCGCTGTCACACAAGGCTGACCCCAGTTTTCTGCTTAGAGGACAATCACAACTCCACTCTGTCACCTCAAGTTAAGATTTAGGTTTGAGCCTTAAAGAGAAACAGCTGGAGGGAAGCTCCTGTGAACTTTATCCTCCAGGAGATGAATAATCGTTAGCTGCGGCCCACTCTACAGACATGAAGAGGAGCTAATCTCCTGCAGCTCGCTCTGATATATGTGATTACAAGAAATTGCACAGACTAAATACTGCGGGCTGAATGTATATCTGTACATATTTTACTACTCCCTCTTCATCTTGTGTTTATTCTGGCAGTGTCGAGTGGAGCCGTCCAACATGTTGAGGAAAAATGCTCGGGCGTGTATTTTGACAGAGAAGACCCACCACTTCACACCGCCAAAGGAGTCTGTGAGTGATAAAAGCAAGCGGAGCGCTAAAATCCTCTCCGCCTGACAAAATGAATTTATCTATTTGTTTATGTTTGAGCGCTCGCTAACTGACACAGCTACCACATGTTGAGCGTACTGCCTCGGGGCATATAAAATATGACATTTAGGAGCTGCTGTATGTTGGGGAACATTGAGTAATTACATTCACGCTGGAGCGCTTTATGACATTTCCTTGGGAATGTTAAATGCCGGAATGTGTTTTGGGGAAAATGACTATATTAACCATGAGAAATCAGGGCGGACTGGTTTATTATATGGTGCTGAGTGAGACTTCACTGTGGCAGTATGAATGGGAAATAAACACAGGCAGGTTTTATTATGAACGGGAAGCACAGTGATGAATTTGTAAATAAAAAGTGAGCTTCTATTGACTGTTTGTGCATGTCAGGGGTAAATTATGCAGCAACAGACACCAACGTCACCACCTCCTCTCCAGAACAGCAGTGGTCCACTGGGGAATGACCGGATACTTATTAGCCAGTGATCCAGCACATGAGGCCCTTAACCTGCCCCCTGTAGCCCAGACACTTAGGGGTCAACGCCTCCCCCCATCATGTCCTCATCTGCTTCACCCCAAAACACACTCACATGCAGCCTTGTGCACACACACACACACACACCTGATTAGACCAGAGAGTATTGCCAGTGTGAAGGGTTGATCCCAGAAACTTCATTTATATTGTTCCATTTTTGTCAAGAATGTAATTTGCTCCACTGATAAGATATGTTTTTATCTCCACTGCAAAAGCAGGCAAACTGAGGATAAACAGACATGTCATGAGGGATGAGGCAGCCTGTCTCACGGTCCAAATTACTTCACTGCTATTAATACACTGTGAAATTGTACTTTTAGGACATAAAAAACCCTGAAAAGTATCTCAAGCATGAACATAAGTGAGTGCCTTTTGTTAAATTAAAAATATGTAATAATCTTTAGCTGTGATTTAATATAAAATAAGAAATGCATCTTTATTCCTCCACACTGGCAGCACCCATAACTGGAGGAGTTCTGTTTTTGGGTTCTACATCTGTCCCATTCTTGAGAACGCAATATCTAAAGAACATCAACACATACGTCCAATCGTACTAAAAATTGATTCAAATTTGGTGGTCTTAGCTCAGTCAAGTCAATGTGACCTTGCACTCATTTCATTCTCATGAGAACAATATCTCAAGAATACCTTGAGGGATTTTTTTACTTCTATTTTGGCACAAACGTCCACTTTAAGTCAAGGATGAGCCAATTAGGATGTAGTAGTAAAAAGTGAAAGCTAATGTGACTATGGTCATTGCATTAGAGCGGCTCTAGAATGGGATATTTCAAGAACACCTCAAGAGAATTTCTTCTTTTGTTTGATTTTGGTCACTTTTCTGTTATTTCTTTGAATTGTCAGCAGTGTTTCCATACTGCTTGGCCACTACACAGAATAAATATCAGATGTCTTACTCAGTCAAGACCCTTGTCCACCCAGAGAGTTTATTCATATATACCATCAGTTGATCCGAGACCTGCTGCAGGCCTCCCTATGCTCTTACAAGTCTGTGTCCTGTTTGGAAACCGGAGCGTGCAGAGATAAACAGCAGTGCCTCTGCTTATCTGGCCTTTCTGTCTCAGCACATGAGGCTGCTACCTAAAGCCCTCCAGGGTCAAACTGGCACCCAGAAGGGAAACTGGTGGGACAGGATGCTGTCTCTTTACTTTGTGGTGTTTTGGGTGTTTTTCCAGGCAGGTTTGGTGTGGCCGGTGGTTTTAGTGTTAAGTGACCTCTTCCTAACCTCAGTGTTGGAGGCTCTCAGCAGGGAGTCGCTCTGAGTGCTGCAGCTGAAGACAATTCTCAGTTTTCAAACACAATGTAAATATGATAATCAGTGAAGTTATGGTAACTATGGCAACTGTGCTAACCTTTTACACCTCCCATATTGAAACCCAGAATGGCGGTCCTCAACAACTTCAGCATCACCGAGGAAGATACTTGGACCTAACATGCTTCAGGGGCATCATATTTGCTGGCTGAATAAAATGTCCCTTATGGGGATTTAGTAAATATGAAAAACAGCTCTTCACTTAAAATACAAGAGCTCAGTTTGTCTCTAATGGGACAAATGGGGGAAGTTGGCTACCAAACATAAATATGTCCAGTCACGGACTTGTCTCGGGGGATTTCCTCCGAACAGGTCAAGCAAAACAAACAGGGGGCTTCCTCTGTCCGCTCCTCACTGAGCAAGGAGTCAGGAGGTTCCCTGTTGCTAACCTCAAAGGCACTAAACCCCATTAGAGAATAAATACAGTATTCTGAGCTTTAACATTTTCTACAAAGATGAAAGATAAATTCAGACCTTTTGAATGTTGTCTTTTTTGACATTTTGGGGTATGGAAGACAACAGGGGTGTAATTTATGGAGGGGCAACAGGCATGTCCCCTGCTTTTTCATTGCGCAGTATTGGACCCTTACATTTTTTACAGTCCAAAAACGAGCACAGAAACTTCAATTACTGCCTTGCGAACCAGTCAAGTTACAGGTTACATCTGTGTCTGTCCAGACTCATGTGTAGCCATTACAGATGACAATGCTTCAAATATAGATGTTTCTGCGAATGACGCCACTAATTCTAAAACAAACAAAAAAAACAAAAAAAGGATGCATCACATACACATCTTCAGCCTAAGAGATCTGCAATCAGCACATTTCCAAAGTGGACACTCAAGATTAGTCTCACCAATTCAGTATGTGACCAGATGTCTTTCTTTCTGTTTCTGGGATACAGAGTTTAATAAAGGCCAGAAAAGTGTGTCTGCAGAACAGTATGATGTGACAGTGAAGCTGACCTTTAAACTTTTGGGTGTCACTTTATCATTATTCCCTACTAGACATTTGTGTGAAATCCTGTCAGAATTGAGTGCACGAATTCTTGAGTAAAGGCCAAAAAACATCTTTTTTTTTTTTTTCAAAAGCTGTCTCTCAAGGCCTTCTTGATGTAATGATATAGTATAAAACTGGGACTCAGTTGCAGAGGAAAGCACCAAACACCATGAATCTTTAACTGGGTGATCAGGGGTCATACATGTGAATGCAGTCTGCAAAGATAGAAAAATGCATTCAGGGAAATCACACAACAAAGAAAGTCAATAAATCCAGGAAGAGTCAAAAAACTAGAGAATCAAACAAATGAAAACAGCTGGAGAGCATAAACACACAGTAGCCACAATGACAACCTGGCAACTGAATGTGGGAAACACTGGGCTTTAAATACACAAGGGCTGATTACAAACTCCACACAGGTGAGTGAAACAAGACAGGTGAAACACATGAGACAATCAACAAAAGCGGGAAAAGTCAGGAAGTAAAAGTAACATCACTTTTCAAAATAAAACAGGAACTGGACACAAACTCATGAATATAAACGTGACAGAATGTCACACATGAGATATCATATTCACGACAATGAAGTGCATGCATGGTCACAGTGACCTTGACCTTTAACCTCCAAAATCTAAGTTAATCATTTAATGTAAGTGGAAATATAGAAGTTTGAATAATGTTTGTATCATGTAAATAGTGGGAAATTACATATAAAATGAATGTAAGGTATGGAAATTAAAATCATGTGAAAACTAAAAATTAATTTGTAAAATCTTTTGAATTTATTTATTTTTTAAAATTTTGAGCTCCATGGGGTTTAATGGGATATTAACATGAAAAAAACCCCAAAACAATCAAACAAACAAAAAACACATTTCACTCATTGCTTTACACACTTTGCTTTATTGCACCACCTTTATTTTTGTGCAACTTGTCTTAAGTTGATGACCAACATATGATCATATACTACCTCTAAGTAAAAGTAACTAAAAAAAAAAAAATCTGCCAGTGACAACTTTGTATTTAAAAACCTCTCAGCTCTAGTTTTATAAAAAACAAACAAACATACTTCAGTATTCATATTTCTTTGAGATGTAGGGCAGATATCTTGGCACCTTTGGTGTATATCACAACTAAATATAAGAAATAGGTGAAAAATTGCATGAGAATAGGTAGGCACCTCTGTAATCTGGGTGGGGAAATCAATATTGATCTACTTTTTGTTGTATAAAACTTTTTGTTATGGGCATACATAACTGTGCCCCCCCCCCGCCCAAACCTTTAAAATCAAAGTTTCACCCCTGGAAGGAGAAGAAGGGAGTAAAGAGGGAGGGCCACGGGCCTCTCTGCTGCACCCTAAACAGCTCTGCTATTCATCATCAGGTGGAAAGACTGTTTACTGCCGGGGTCAAGGTCCCAGGCACATGTTTACAGTCTCTCTCAGATGAGCCATTGTTGTTAAAGCGCACCCCGTGCATGAAGCGGCCACACTGAAGATCATATCTAACAGGGCCCCTCTGCCCTGGGGCCAAAAAGAAGCCCATTTTAACCAGATTCATAAGACTGAGCCACAAAAGGCCATTTAAAACCCATTTAGTTTTAGGATAAGACATCCACCACGCTTGGTTATCTATCTCCTATGGCTATTTCCCCTCTTTGTTTGCATGTGAATGTCATTTTTTTTGCCCTGAGACATGCTGAATTAAACATAATATTATATCTCTATAGCTGCTCTTTATAATTCCATAACCTGCGAGCTTGAAGCAGGAGCTCTGGCTTTCATTTGCGCTCTTTTTTCAGTGTGGGAGGTTATGAGACCGCTCTAACCTTTTTAACATTAAAGTCCCCCCCCCCCCCAAAAGATCTTTGTGATAATCCTCTCCTTCCAGCCCTCTGGTCCTGTGACTCCACTCCCCTGTGGGGTGTACAGGAAAATGCTTTTACTGCGGCCCCACTTTTCTGATCGCCTCCTCGTTACCTGTCACTGCTTTCCTTTCAAGCCTGGCAGCACCACACTGTGCCCAATCCAACCCAGTCCAGCCCAGCCCAGGAGCCAGGAGCATCCTGTGTGGTGGAGCCGATGGTGGCGTCCCTCATCTGTGGAGCATTAAGAGTGAGAAGTAGATTAAGGCTGTCTCCCTGCTGGACACTGGACAGACCTCTGCAGTCTGCAGTCAGAGTCTGAGGGGGGTGGGATGAGGGCATAGTGGAAGAAACAAACTAAATGTATGCACCTCTTTTTGCAGTCTAATAACTGGGTCTTTGAAATGTTAAAGTTAGACATTTGACAGTGCTTTAGATATTAGATTTGATAACATTGGCAAAAAGTCGTGCATCCAATGTAAACTTTAAAGGTAAATATTTTACTTTAAAATAATTGCTTGTGTTCATTTTTTAATTGCGTACATTGTTACCAAATACACATTTTGTAGACTCGATTTGCACCAAACATTTTCCAACAGTTTACAGCAACTGAATCAAACCTGCAAAAGAGGAAAAGGTTCACCAAGGCTAATGCAAAATGTTTCATGATAGCTGCTGAGATAACATTAGCAAAAAAAAGTTATTCATGTGCTGAATATATTAAGGGCCTGTGGTGTGTATGCAGTTTAGCACTCAGTTAGCTGGTGAGCTGTCTGCCATGTTTCCAGTCTTTGTGCTAAGATGAGATAAGCTAAGCTAAGCTAAGCTAAGCTAACTGGCCTCTACTGTGTACTACTAAAAGCCAAATGTACTTAAAAAGAATTCCTCTCTAAAGTTCAGCAGAAACGTGATGCTTTAGCAGTCAGAGTTTGCCAAATTAAGTGGGTACGTTGCAGTCATTTTAAAATGCCCTCTTTGTGTGAGTATTGTATTATAAAAGACTGGGAGAAGCTCAAACCTATACTTTAAGCCTATTTTTTGCCCTGTAATTTTACCTCCACTGAGGTGAATTGTCAGCAGAGTTGCAGTACGGCTCTATTCGAGCAGGGTATCTGGTACTCTTTCCAGCCGTGTGTTGGGGGAGTAGTGACAGGGGGGTGAGGGATGTGGGCATGGGGATGATGGTGGTGTGGGGAGGCTTAGTGTGGCAGTCTGGGACAGACAGGCATAATTTAGACCAGAGGTGGAACCTGAGAGCCCTGCAGTCTGACAGGAAGCACTGGCTTAACTCCCGTCCCATTTAGATGACAGGAGGCCCGGCCTGGCCTGGTACGGGTTGGCTTTGATGGGACCTGGACTAGCCTTAGCAAAGACCAAACAAGAGACAACTGGACTGTTCAAAACACGACTAACTAAGTGCTTCAAGGGATAGCTTGGATTTCTTTGAAGTGGTGATTTTAAAGGTACTTACAAATTGTCAGTGTATTACCTTTAGTACATGGTGGTCGGCACGCTTCAATTTTAGAGAAGCAGACAGGTGTACCGACACAGTAGCCACCTGAAAAAAGCCTGCCTAAAAAACTGAATGTCAGTTTAAGTAGACACTGTATTGAGAATATTTATTTTATTTATAGCAACAATGAAATGCTGTTCACTGTGGAGACAAGAGGATACCTTTATAAAGCAGAACTTTTACTGAACGGGCCAAAGGAGAGAGTTTACAGGAATATTGGAGTTCTATATTGGGAGTGCCCACTAAGACTTATATAGATTTTTTAGGTGTGACTTATTTAAGTGGCTAAAATACATTTTGCCGCTGCCCTCATCTGTGTAAGTATATTTCTGAGCTTCTACAGTGGTAGTCTTGTCTGCTTCTTCAAAATGGGAATGTGCTACTTTAGGTAATACACTGACTGCAGAGAGTACTTCATGCAACCCCCACTTCAAAAAGTTTTTGAATTGAAAAGACAAACTGTAGCTACCAGTGCTTTTTTCAACATTTTAGAAATAGCTTACTTAAAACCTTGCAGATAGTTAGATAAAAGATCAGTAGCTACTGCTTGCATGTTAGTGCGCTAGTATTTCTACTTTTTTTATTATTAAGTCAAACTAATAGTATAAACTCAAGTTTTTCATGGGCTCAACTCAATCCAAACCCAACTGTTCTTGCATTTATAAGCTCAACAGAACTGATCATAGGAGGTACTGCCAATTTAAGACCTGAACTTGATAGGAGATATAAAGGTATATTTTTGCTTTATTTCAGTCAATACTGACCGCTATGCATTAGTCACACTCTATTTTACACTTCCAACAATGCATTGTATATTAACTTGCGACATATGACACAAAAAGCTGCATTTTCTCAGCCAAATTACATTTGAAAAATACCCAACAGGAGCCCAGGCTTTACACTACCCAGGTTGCATAGCAGTCTTCTAACAAGTGCAGCATTAAAAAAACAACAACAAAGAATCAAACCCACATCTTGTTTGGAACCAGCTGCCTCTCTATGAAACACTGCGTGATTGACACATCACTGATGTTCTTGTTAATAAGTCCATAAACACTGTGAGCTAGCTGATGAACAGACTGGTGCCGTGTTAGAGCCTCTGTCTGGCACACTGGAAAAAAAAAAAAAACACAACATGAAGCCTATTTAACTGTCTCTGCTTTTAATACGGTGTTGCGAGGAGAATCTGCTCCTATTAAAATAAAATGCCACATTTAAAACTGAGCAGTGTTGAGTTTAAAGAATCTGCAGTCTCGACTGGCAGCGGCGGAAACAGAGGAGTCGTGTAAAGTCAGGTTTGTGAATACAGCTATAGAGCTTTGTAAATGTTATAATTTCATATATGTCTCCTATGTGTGTATGAAAGAGAATTTATGAGGCACAATTTTCCGTTTCAAATAAACACGAAAACATTAAAGGTCAAAAATATACAAAAGCATGTGAAAAAAGCACAGGTATGCACTACACGTACTAAAACGTACCAACATCACCTCAGGTCAGCAAAACTTCACTCCAAACTTCCTCTCCCTTTGTTATACTTACAATACGTCAGAATAGTGAGTAGTGTGTGAGTATATGTGTGTGTGTGTGTTTTTTGCATTTTGGACACTTAGTCATTCACAGAGTAGGTCTGCTGTGTGTGTGAGGATGAGAGAAAGACAGTGTGCCCTTGCGAGTTTGTGTGTGTGTGTGTGTGTGTGTGTGTGTGTGTGTGTGTGAGTGTGTGTGTGTGTGAAAGAGAGAGAGAGAGAGAGAGAGACATATCCGCTGTTGGCAGGACTTTTCCGTTCACACAGCAGCGTCCAGGAATTTTTCATCGTCCGTTTCCCTGTTTTCGTGACCAAGGGTGTGTGATGTCATCCCCATGAATTTCAAACACTATGACGGTTATTCCTCTGATTTCCCCTCTGGTGCTTTTTGCATATAAATGTCCTGTAAAAGAATCCAATTAAACTGGTTGAATCTCTGTGTTTGCTGCTTTTAAAGGCTCATGCTGAAGTTGCTAACTGCTAGCTGTGCTCTTGCCTTTTTGTTTCTATTTTATTTTTATCCTAGCTGTGTCCAATTACATGCAGCTGCAGCTCCAGCCTCACCACAAGCATCATTAAAGTTTCATCTAATCTCATCTAAACTCAATGAAGGCCACATTGTCGCAGGAAGTTAAGTATGCGTGTTAGCTTTGGCAGTTAGTTGTGGATGGTGGGAACTCGATGGGTCCTGTTGTTGAGTAAAATCTGAGTCAGTGCGTGTTTGTGCAGGCAAATGACGAACAGAGGGGGGTGGTGGTGGTGGTGGTGTTGGGGAATCCATGAGTGAGCTGACATGGCAGCAGCTCCATAAAACTGCAAACAGGAACCAGATGAGGTGCGATTAGTGCTGACAGGCAGGCTTCCCCTTTCTCGCTGAGGACAGACGCGCTGTTTGGGCCGACCACAGACCCAAACCGTCCTGGCAACACCGTAACTCTACATCAGATTTCCCCAGTGAGGATCACATTCAGCAAAATGGGTTGATTATGAGGTTAAATTGCACCAGGTTGACGTTATAAAAAGAATCTTGTAATTGGATTCTCCTGAGGTCGGGAGCCAGAAAAAGTGCCTGGGAATAAATGACGTAGCATCCCAATGCCAAACTGCCGGATCCAAGCTGGATTATGGGTTGTAGAAGCAATTTGTCACTCATTTTGTAAGCATCTGCAGCATCATCTCTGGTCCAAGAGCTTTTCCTCGCACTCACACTGAGAAGAACATCAGCAAAATGAAATTCATGACCACATTCTGGATCGATTTCCACATCGTCTCTCGGTTCCCATGGCCTTGCTGCGGTGAGGTTTCTGAACTCTCCTACTGAATGGTGCAGGAGTTGCACAATGAGGGGAGCTGTAGTGTGGTCCAAAATGCCGGGCCCCGGGCTGGACCGAGAGCTCCCTCAGAGCTAGTCTCTAATTTATTAGATTTGAGAGGCAGGCATTGATGCGACCAGGATAGGAGGGTTCTCACGATCTGCGGAGAACTCCTCTGCGACACGATCTGCTGCTGCATAATCAAATTTGGGATGCTATAACCCCTTCAGGAGTGGAGGAGGTGATTGGCATCAGTGAGCTACAGCGGGCTTTGGCTCCCAAATATAACAGGATTGGAAATGAAGCCCAGCTAGTGCTGGAAAGTAACTCTGTCTTTGCCTTTTTGTTAGGACTGGTTGGTATTGGCTGAGGGAGATCTATAAATGGGATTCAAAGCTTTGTGCACATTATAAATGTTTTTCATCTAGGTTGTAAACTGTTGGCCTGTTTACAACCCGTCTGATCATCTGACTGCTCGTGTTACTTGCCCCGCGGGGCTCTGTTAAAGCGATGTCGCCATGTTCCCAGAACTTGATGAGTACAATGATATCAAGGCCTTCATAAAATGATGGTGAAACTTATAAAAATTAAACCCAAGTTGTAATAAAATGGAGCTTCGACACTCTCATCAGCTGTTTGGCTATCAGCTCATAAGACTTTGGAAACACTTTGGAAAGACTTATAAAAGACTACAGTGTGACACCATCTCACATCTAAAGACGAGTTTTTTTAGTCACACACTGTAAGATTTTGCAAAGGATCTTGCTAGTTATATTCCCTTTGAGATTATTTCCCATCTTGCTCCTGATGGAAAATATTACCCCAAACTCCCTTTGAGAAATATGACATATTTACAATTCCTTACATATCCACAAAAACACATAACTCGAGAAATACAAGATGAAAGGCGTCACATGTCAATAGTTTTATTGTCAATTTGACATCAATAAAATCTTTAAGATAATCTGCATTTGTTTTCAAACTTAACATTTTGGATTTTGTTGCCTCACCAACTCCGCTGGTGAGTGGAAACGGTAGGAATGAGAGGCTTAACTGTTTTAAAACTTTTCTTTTAGGATTTCTCACTAAATTAAGTGCTGGTAGTCAGATCAGATACACTCTGAATTAAATATGGGCTCTTCTTACTGTACCAGTTCTTCCTCTTGTCCTTGTACCAGTTTCTCCTACTTTTCTACAGTTTAAGAGGACTTGTTCACATTTTTATGTCTTCCTGCAGTCCCCTTTATGTTTACTATCTACCCAGATTGCTGCTCCCTGTTTGGTGCTGGAGAGTGTGAACCTATTCGTTGTTGACAATGTTCATGTCTTTGAACTTCAATATTTGCCAAGCCTATAAGATTATATTAAACATGCTTGATTTTGCTGACATGTCAAGACAAGATAAAGAGTGACCTTAGACAGTTTGAACTGAGTTCTAGCTCACAGAACGTCTACTACGGTCTACTGGACTCTATGGATAAAACTCTCCTCAAATCACTCTTTCACCAACCGAAATTTGCATTAATGTCAGTGACCAATTAGGATGGACTTACCCAAATACATGGGGAGCCCACAGTATACATAGAAGCTGTATAATGGCCTCCACTATACTTTGCACACTGTCACTTTCAATTCCTGCAAGGTAAGAACATGTCTCAATCCAGTTTGCTTGCATACTTGGGTTAGCTGCCCTACATCTGCGCTGCAACAGCCTAGGTTATAAAAAAGTGTGCGAGCTATGGCGACTCTTCATGTATTTGGGTAAGCATGTCCTGATTGGCTGGCTACATTTAGTTGCCATAACCATACCCACAACCACAGAGTTTAAAGTAGTCTAGCGAAGTGCTGCGCCTGTTCTAATAGAACTAGGTTCATGATATCGTCAGCGTTGTTTTGTGATCACCTCACATCAAATGATCGAGATTGTGGGAGAGTGCACCAACGTAAAACTCTCTCTAAAATTGCCCGCATTAGCAAAATTGCTTGTGTGGTGTAAAGGTGGCATTACAATGCTACACTAGTAGCTAAACTTTGATGCAGACGTGCAGTGCAGCTAATATAATCACTCCTATAAACTCATGGAAAACCCTTGAAGGATGATTTTCTATATTCAGTTCTTATATCTTGAAGCTTGTTTTTCATCAGTGTGTATTACATTTAGATGCCATGAGCTGCAAGCTGTTTATTTTAACCTCAGTTGAGTGCAGTTCTGCTCCAGTGGCAGAGTGAGTGACAAGGCCCCGCTGAGTGCTCCGCTAATGAAACTCATTCCCCTCATCTCTGTCTCCACAGTAGCTTTACCCCCATCCCAAACCAGCTCCCCGTGTCTGCTGGCTACGACACACATCACAGCTCCAATCAGCTCAGGAGCATTTATAACCCTTTCTTTTCTCTGCAGTGTATATTCTCCTGTTTCCTCCCTCTGTCCAACTGCAGGAAGAAGTGGAAAAGCTCCAGGAGGAGAGGAGGGTGTCCTCCATGTTGACATGTAGTGAAGTGTGCTGGGTGGGTGGGCCCCATGTGGAAGGTCATGGAAATGACAACATTACACAGTCACTGAAAAAACACAGATCCTGACAAGTTGTTTGATCCAGTATTGCATATACAATTCTTACATTTCCTTAACCAGTTTAAAAAAATTAAATTCAAATGACCTTCTGTCAAAATAGTTTGTGCCAAGTGTTATATTTTCACTGGAATCATTTTTCCTCCACTGCCATGACAATTTTTTTCTCAATCTTTTTGAAATTTCATAACTTTGAATAAATACTCAGTAAGCACATCATGATGTTGGTTCATTTTCTGGTGATTATCATTGAAGTTTATGTCATAATGACAGTAAAACAAAGCTTGTAATATCAGTATCATAATGTAATGCCTATGTAACTCTGCCAAAGTAATTTGGGTTTTTTTTGTTACTTGCTGTGATTTACAGTGAAACGAGCCTCTCTCAAATGTGAGAATCTACAATGTCTCAATTAGAAAGAGGACGTCCAAGCAAGTCTGTATAGGGTGAGAGGGAGGGCAGTTATCGAACAAACTGTAGACTTTCACCAAGGAGAACGCTGTTTGTGTCCTGTGACACTAACATTAGTTTGTTACAGTAATCTAAATACCATATAAACCTAAATTGAAATTTATTTAAAAAGAAAAAGACACTGCATATAAGGAGGGTAACTTGTTAACTGCCCCTGAGCATCCAAAAGTGATCCTGAAAGGGTACCCAGAGCATCATAGTTTGACGTTTAGGATCACTGAACAAGAATTGGATGTTGACAAGTGAGCAGTGAGAGTGTCTTATGAGCTCCCTATGAGGACAATGACCTATTAGTCAGTGTCAAGCTTAATAAAGCAGGTTTAATTCTGTGAAAATCACAGATTGTCTCCTGTGACGTCAAGAGTGTGTATGAATTCACCTTTTAGTTTTGCAAAAAACATGGAAACACTGAGTAGGAGCCAATTTCAGATGGAAAAGAAGAAGGCAAAGAATGAAAAAATAACAGAAAAATAAAACAAGCATGTAAAGAAAAAGAGAGGAAGGCCAGCAGTTTGCCTGCTTCAGGTAGACTGTCTCAGGCCGAGCAGAGACAGGAAGAAATTCCCAGTGGGGGGGCCAGCTCATTATGATATCCTGTTACAGCCTGGAGCAGCCTACCAGCTACAGTTCAGTAGACCTTACAGACTCCCTCCCTCTCTCTGCATGTCTCTGTCCTACACAGGACAGTTGCAGGAACACAAACATTTATGCAAATAACGATAAAGATGCAGAGATCTCTCCCCTTTGCTCATTTGAGCGTGTTGACCTCTTTTTCAGGACAGTTTTATCTCCTTTTTTCCATCTTTTTCCACCTACTGCTCCTCTCTGCTTTGAGCCCCCTCCTCTTCCTGACTAGTGTTCCTCTCAGTTTTTATTGCACACAATGATTATACATCATTGAGGCTGCCTTACCTTTTCATTTCCATGCAACTAACTCCCAATTACACTCATCAAAGATGGGGAGTGGAGTAGGAGGAGGGGGGACGTAGATTTGGTTACAGTTTCAAACGCCACAAGACTTCCTGTTGCAGAGAAACAGAGCCTTAGGAAAGCTAAAGGGATGTTTTCTTTTTTTCCTCTCCGAATGATAAAAGCCAATGTTTTCCAGACATGACACACATCTCCAAAATGGTTGCTCGAAGAATGCAGTAAAACTCTGAAACAGATGCATCGCAGTATGGTAAACACTGGGCTATTCAGACGGGGACAAAATGAGGCCTGTTGAAAACAGACATTGCAATATCACCAAACTGACAACATCACCTTTAGGATCTTTGAAAAATGTAATGTAGAATTTCATAGTTGCATGACCGCCTCACGGTTGTAAGCCTCTGTGCACCAGTCAAGTTGCACTTACAGTTACATTCATGTTTGTGAAAACACAGATGCTACACACACATCTTCAGCCCTGCACCAAAGAAGATTTATCCAGTCAGCACAGTCTCAAGGTGCACGCCCAAGATTAATGTCTCCCCTTCTGTTCCTGACTAATGATGGTGAATAATGGCCAGAAAAGTGTTTTTGCGGTGCATCATGATATCATAGTTAAGTTGACCTTTGATCTTTTGGATACAAAACGTCATCACTTCCTCATTTTTTCCCTTTAAGACATTTGTGTGAAATTATGTCATAATTAGTGTAAGAATTCTTGAGTTACGGCTAAAAACATGTTTTGTGAGGTCACAGTGACCTTTGATACACCAAATTACAATCAGTTCATCCTTAAGTACAAGAGGATGTTTGTGCCAAATTTGAGGAAACTCCCTCAAGGTGTTCTTAAGAGAACATGTAGACTCTGTCTACAAAAAGGCACAACGGCGTCTCCACCTGCTCAGAAAATTGAGAACTTTTAACATCAGCAAAGATATTTTAACTCTGGTATATAGATCACTCATTAAATCCATCTTCAGTTATAACATCTCATCCTGGTTCAACTTTCTCACTGCCAAACATAAAGCAAAACTCTCCTGGATAATAAATCAAGCCAGCAAAATAACTGAAACATCTCGACATCCTCTCTGTGAACTGCACAGGTGCTCAGTGATGAGGAAAGCCACCCTCATCACTGGGGACCCCTCCCACCCCCTGCACCACTCCTTCATGCTGCTGCCATCAGGCAGACGCTACAGAACCCCGCTGGCCCAGAAAAACATTTACAAAAAATCCTTCATCCCATCTGCGATAACTGCCCTAAATAAGAACACATAGACTGCACTTTTTTTTTAAACTGTTGGTTAAACTGTTGTTGAATGTGTTTTAGTCAGTGTGCCTGTGTGTGGTTCTTAATTATGTGTTAATGCGTCATTGAGCTGTTTTAAAGATGAATTTCTGTTTTTACTCGAGACAGACAATAAAGAATCAATCTATCAATTCATCTATCAATCTATTTATCATGAAGTCCAGTTGGATGTTTGAGGCAAATTTGAGGAAACTCCTCAAAAGCCTTCTTGATATATTGGTTGATGAGAATGAGACGGACACAAGGTCACAGTAACCTTGACCTTTGACCAACTACAACCAAAATGTAGTCAGTTAATTGTTGAGTCCAAATGAATGTTTATGCTAAATTTCAAAAAAATTCCCTCAGTGTTCTTGAGATATCATGTTCACAAGAGTAAGAAAGACAAGACCACAGTGGCCTTGAATTTTGACCTATGACCAAAAAAATCAGTTCAGTTCAATCATTCAGTTCTTTGAGTCAGAGTGGAAGTTTGTGCCAAATTACACAAGAATGGGATGGACGGACAAACTGAAAACATAATGCTTCAGAGCTCCGTTGACGTATAAAAACACCCAAGTTAATTATGTTTTCATCTTTATCCTGGTTTACATTCAGATCCAAACATAATAGTGACACACCAGCGGCTTCAAGTAATAAAAGTTCAAATTTCTCTCCTTCCGCGATGATTCACCAGCACTGAGGAATCACTCCTTTCTTCATCCTTGACTCATAATCCCATTGGCAGCTACCTCTGCCCCACCAGAAACAGTTGCAATTTTATGTTTGCCATTAGCAGGGGTGCTGACGAGGCTCGAAAATGTAACGAGTCTTTTCGACGAAGCCACAGCTTTATGAGTTTTCAGGAGAGGACGTACCACACAGTGAGATGCTGGGGGATGCAGAGATGGTAGCTGGAAGTTTTTTACGTGTGTGTGTGTTTAGCTCTGTTAGTGAATTCATATAAATTCCATGCCCCAATTTGCTACCACAGACGCCAAAACTAAGTGTAATTGCATGCAAGTTTATGAGATCAATTTGGCGTTGAGGGTGATTTGGCGATATGAATGTGTGTCTGGGGGTCGGTATATATGGTATATCCTTTCAAACATGCACTCACATTCTCATGTGCACACTCTCAGAGACATACAGACATTAAATAAAAGGCTTACATTGTTTGTTGTTCACTGTGGTAAAGATTATACGTGAGGCGTCAGAGCAGAGCGAGATTATGTCTGCCCTGTCTGTGTTTTCCCTCATTCACTACCAAATTATGTGTAATAGTTCAAGGCTTAATTGAATCAAGTCATTATTTGGGTTTAAGTAAATGCCATCCAACAGTCGGGAGGTAGAGAGCAGGGAGAGTCCACCAGCTAACCAACAATATTATTAAATCTAGTAAATATTTGATCTTTGTATGATCTCTGTGAGGATGGACAGCACTGAAGTGATCTACTAGACGGTATTATGCTGTGACATCATGTGAATAAAGGTGGGGTCAGCAATCCCTTCTGAAGGAGTCATACAGTACCTCTTTCACCACAGACTTGTCCTAAGCCTGTCTGTGTAACTATAGACAGGAGTTGTCAGTTTGGATCTGATGAAGAAGACGCAGCTGCTTGTACGTACAACTAAAGGGTCAATTCACCTAAAAGTATCATTAACTTTTGTTTGCCACAGAGCTTTACTTTCTGCAATAATGCAAAATGGAACCACTAGCTTTATGTAGAGGGAACCAAAGTGTTAACTTCTGTGTTGTCCTCCTATAAAGGAGCTGGTATTTGGATTTTGTTTCCTCTGCTTACAGTCTTTGTGTTAAGATAACCAGCTGCTGGCTATAGCATCATACTAACTGTACAAATGTAAGACTGCCAGAAAACCAATAATTAAAGACCCCAAAAAGTCAGACTTTTCCCTTAAGAACCCCTGGTGCAGCAGATCCTGGGACTTTGGAGGAATGCTTTAGACCCTGGTTTTGGTTCAGTTAAGTTTGGTACGTAATTTCATGTGTTTTGTGAAAAGTTGTGAATGGTACCTTTAGTACCTTCTGAACCATCCCCATTTTTGGTCACCCCTCTGCTTGGGGTACCTAGCACACAGATCCGGTACTGAAAGGTAAAGCTAGAAACACTGCAGGCAGTTGATTACTCATGCGAGAATTAACACTTTGAAGGTGGAACGTGTACTTGCAATGTTGACATGAATCCATCAACACACCTTAAATTTCAATAAGGGAGCTTTGACCATTTTGACTGTTTTAATTGTCTGTCTTGGATGACATGCACTTTTAGTAATGAGTGGATCTTCAAGATTCTGTGCAACCGGATTGTGTTAACTCATATTTTCTAATCCTCACTTGGAGAAAAAAACGAGTCACAGCTTTGTTCAGTGTGTTCTGGTGCCACTAAACCATTGGTCTTGCCTGACAAGGAGTCAGTTCAGAAACCTGTTATTTTTAAATATTCCATTGAGAGAGTCTCTTCGTCCAGCTTGCAACTCATTCTGTGGACGATAAACGGGGTGTAGACTTCACTCTGTATCACCCGTGAACAAGAAAATACAGTGAGGGCTGCTGGACGCAGCAGCGAGTGACAAAAACCCCACTCACATGTAAGAATACTGTCTGCGGTGGAAGCACTACACAGATCTAGGGTCTAGGTACCTCTTCTTGGGGGATACTTTTGGTTCCAAAGGTACTTTACCGAAAGCCTTTGGTGGAAATGCAGCTAAAGATAAGATTGCTGAGTTCCTGAAATGGTCCCTTGGATTTTAGAAAAGTTTGTGCAGAGAAAACAGGCCTTAAATGTAATCTGCTTGCTCATTTTTATTGGACAAAACATTGGGATTAATTTGTTGCGGGATCATGTACGGATTAGTGCCCTGAGTTCTTGTTAGGTTGTCCTATTAGTTTAAAGTCATTCCTCCAGCATTTTCCTCCCTGATCTGCTCATGGACTATCTGGAAACATTACAAGGTGCTCTGCTGTATTATGAGCTTGTAAAAGGCCCAATCAAACATCTTGCAGTTTCTGACACCTCTGTTGGACACATTTCTCTCCCTGCTGTTGTTTTCCATGGTACAGTGCCAGAGGCGCTGCTGTCATGATAATGCGTACTTCGCTCCGGCCTGGGAATGGTTCACCACGGTAATTAGTGTTTGTAAGCAGCACTGAAGAACTAAGAAGAGGCACCTGGTGACAAGCCTTCACACAACACTGGTGCATGCACGTACACACACACACACACCGGGAAAGCTGAGGGAGAACAACTGGTTTTCAGTGCTGAGTTCAAAGTTTCGTCTGCATTTTTCCCTCCTCTTCACAAACACACAGGCGTGAGAACATGAAGATGGTTGACCATTATCTCATTAGGGCTGTTCCCTGCGGATAGTAAACCTGAGGAAGCACTAGCTCTGCACAACGCCTTTCACAACATGAACCCACTGAACAATGACAGTTAGTTTCTGCCATAATTTTCCGGGAACAGAAGCTTTCTACCAAACAGTGTAATTCCAGCAGCTCCAGACCTGTCATTTAACCTGAAACTGGTTTCAACCAGCTCGACGGGACTTTCTGACTACTGAGAGACAACGAAGAAATGCTGACTTAAAGCAGAAGCTCTGCGCTCTCAGCTCCATTGTGGTTTTTGGATAGAACTGGATTTGACAGTGGGACACATCTATGAATATCTCAGACCTCGGGAGGGTTGACATCAAAGCAGGGCCTTAATCACCTGTTTAACATAGGAAGAGGACTATTTTAAATCTACATCTCTATCTCTACCCTCTACCATCGAGGGGTTGGATGGCAGAAAGTTTTTAGAAACTTAATGTGAGCATTTTTTAATATTGTGGGGATGTGTCACGCCCAAAATACAATAACTGCTCACTTCATCAAAGCCTTTAAAGTTAAGTTTGAATTCTTTTCACTTTGTGTATAGAAAAATCCCTCCTTTTGGACAAATTTGTGAAATAAAGCACATCTGCATCTGCTGAACTCTTAACTGGAGTATTATACTTATCCCCCATAAATGTCAATTAAGTAAGTGTTTATACAGTTTTTGCACAGATCCACATAGCATTGCTTATCAGCCATTAACGTCACCACTGCAACGAGGCGTGATGAAGCTCTTTAGTCTTATTTAGCCCCTTGTTAGCAAATGTCATTTTTGAGACATAAAAAGGCTACAAAATGTATGAGTTGGATATCTACTGGCATATTCTATGTCATAGAGTAAGACTTGAAAGTCTCTCAAGTTTGTTTTAAACACAGACCTTATTCCCAGCATCTCACCAAAAACACATTTCAAAAATGTTGACTTTGAGACAAGGAAACTGGGAGTACAAAAATGCAAACTCACTTCTGGGTTTTAGGGTTGCAGGTCCTGCACCACTGTCTAGCCTATATAAAGTTTAAACCTAAACTTGACTCTAAGACATAGAGAAAGGGAGCACAACACAGGGAGAAAAAGAGATTCTCCTCGCTGCCTAAAGCTCAAACTCCTGTCAAGTTTCCAGCGTTGCTAAACAATGGCATTTTTAAAAACATCAACTGTGGACAAACTTCTATCCTCTGCCACCGCTCTCAGACTTTTTAAGTGTCTGGGACAGCTTTTGTAGGTCCCATCACCCTGTCATTTGAGCTGTTCCAACCTTGAGAAACCTCTCATCTTCCCTCGGTTTCTCAATTCATTTTATCCTTAGGGCTCTGCTCCAGCGCCAGCTCATAATGGCCTAAACATAGATCCCTGACGTTTACATAGACAGAGACTGAGGTGAGCATTTGCATGTGGTGCGGAGTGAATGGTATAAGGAGGTTAAGTGTGAGAGTAGCCTGAAGGCTCTTTACAATGTTAAAGAAAGAATGTCCAGGACCATTACATTTGTTGAGGCCTCATTTAAGGTTTAAGAAGTGTCATTACTTGACATTATAAATCATTATGGGATTTGGGACTTCTTGTGGGCCGTGATCCACAGAGAGGGCTCTGTACATCTTGTGCTGTAATGCACAGATAAAGTTCTGCAGACTTCAGTCTTTGCTAGTAACCAAACCACAATTCCAGCTTAGCACGTACTGAGCATTGACAGAATATTAGAGAACGGCTGAGCATGCCAGGTATTCAGCCCATAGGAAGCTTCTGCATGTAGCAAGCAGTGACGCTGGTGCTCATAAACTCACTGTTTCCATTCCAGCAGAGCAGGATGATGTCAAAGCCTGAGGTGCCCAACATGAACATTATAGGGTTTACATCTATTACACTTTGAAGTTCAAACACTTACAAATCATTCACATTAATACAAAGTCAGTTTCCTGGTGACTGAACTAAACCAACAACTGCATGGCCAACAGGGAGAAAAGCAATGCTATGATTCATGCACATGCACACAATCATGGACAAAGTCACGCCCATTATTAACCATAACGTTCAGGCTTTTAATAAAATGTAAACTTTGAGTTACATAAAATTCACCTCCCATACAGTTGTCTTGAATGAGTTACAGATATCTAAACCTTTTTGCTGTAATAATTTTTATTTCTGCTGTAAAGTTGGCCATTTTGGACTTTTGGAGGCAGCCTCAAGTGGCCATTAGTGGAACTGCAGTATTTGGGACTTCAAAGTTGGCTTCATTTGATGGCTTTGTGTAGGCTTTACTGAGGTTGTCGTTACATACAATAGTCTTCAGTGTGTGAACATAGAGGTGCACATGCTTAAAGTCTAGGTTCCCACAGGTGTTTGGTAGGCAGATTTTGGTGAAAAGCAATGTGATCCCTATTCCCATCATTCAACGCTAAGAAATCTAAATTCAAATATGGAGAAAATTGGAAATAATCAAAAAGTGTCAATCACTCAAAAACAATACTTAATCATGATTCTTAAAATTGTTCTCAGTCATGCTGCATTAGTGAAAACCAAAAACTAGTACCACAGTTATCAGGTGAAATCTTTGTGATTCCAGTGTTTTTTAATTTGGATTTTCTTGTTCGCATCTTGTGCGCATCAGTTTGAGGGACACTTTCAAAACAAAATCAAAAGAATCTTTGTTTTACCAATTATGAGGTACACTTTCAAACCTTGAAAGGCCAAAATAGCAGAAAACAAGTAAGTTTTCATGATGTGAATAAGTGTAGTGTTCATTTTAGTGCAGCTGCTCTGTCCACAATGTGTGTGTGCATGCATGTGCGTGCACTGATGGTTCAGCAGTGTGCATGACGTGTTTAAGCTTAACAAGCAGCTCTTTGACTGTTTACCCTAAGCGTTTTGTTTGTCCTGCCGGCTCCTCGCTCTCATTCTCTGTTTGTAGAAGAAGAGAAGGGACGAAAAAGCAGCAGCAGAAGAAGAAAGAGATGGAGGGAGGGGACTGGGGAGTGATGGGGGGGGGGGGGGGGGGGGGGGGGGGGGGGGGGGTTCAACAAATGCCCATGTCAGCAGAGGAGTGGAGACAGATAGTGGGCAAATATTTACAGTGCTGTTCGCTGGACTCACCAGGAGGCCTGCTTAATGAAAGACGAGGGGTGTTTAGAGGAGGGCGCGGCCGTTCAATTAGCATCTCCCACCAGCAGACGGCAGTTTGTGTACAAACACTCAGCTACTGAACTACTTGGGGCTTGTGTACGTGTGTTTAGGATGTAAGCGTAGGTGTGTGTTAATTAGAGCATCTTGCACATTCATCATTTAGATTCTCTGAGTGGTGTTTTCTGGGTGGAGCTGTGGTCGTATAGGCGCTAAAAGGACGGGGGAGGTATGTGCTGAAGTGAGTGTGTGTGTGTGTGTGTGTGGGGGGGGGGGTCTTTCCAGCTCTTCATTATGTAAACAGTGTTTATGTTGTCCACTGAGAAACCCCAGAGGGATGTTTAGACAGAGGCCTTCAACAACTAACACTGAAGCCATTAGCAGCACACAGACACACACACACACACACACACACACACACACACACACACACACTAGTTCCTCTTCAATACATACAGTACACACAAAGGCCCATGCAGTGTGCTATCAGACGGTGGACCCCACAATGTGATACAGACAAACATGCACACACGTTCTTCAATACATATAGTACACACAAAAGTACATGCACACAAACACAAAGCAAACATGCTTTTATTCTTTCTTTTTTTGTTCAAGAGTACCATGGAGATAAAGACAGGGGCCACACTCACTTGACCACACATGCACACGCACACACACACACACACACACACACACACACACACACACACAACTCTAGATAACCCTCATATCTGCATGTGTCTGTGTGTGCTAGAGGGAAGGAGGGAAGTGTTAAACCTACAATTGCTGTCCCTCTTGTTTCTGAAAAACAACTCTGCGGCTGAAAACAAACCATACAGCCTGTGAGGTTTCCATCCAACACACGCAATACCATTGTCTTTATGTCACTGAGTGCCCTGTGTCAGCCAGGCACTCTATCCAGCTCTCATTTCCCTAAATGTAATCAAAATCAGACTCGAACAAAGCTTCACAATCGGGCATCACAACTCGCAAAACTTATAGCATGTACGGTCTCTGTAATCACATGAATGCTGCGGGTGTACAAACAGCAAATTGGAACTGGCAGCAAATGAGCGAGCACGAGCCAGAGTTATGGAAAAGAGGAATAAAGAGATTGAAAGAGGCACGAAATTGCCCTGGGGTGTATTCAGACATCAGAGGACAGTTTTGTCTTTTTTGTTTTGTTGTGTTCTCTTTGTAGTCATTTTCGTCTGGTTGTTTTGCCTTTTTTTGATGTTATGATGTCTCTCTTAGTAGTTTCTCTTGCACATTTGTGGTTTTTTGGGTCTCTTCATGCTCATTGTGAGTCTCTTTGTGATCAGTATGTGTTGATATTATTGATATTTTTCAGGTGAAGGCCAGCGTTCTTCTTCAGTACACGAGAAGAGGCCTGTGCTGATTAGCCGCTTCAATAATCCACCAATGGCTTTTGAACAATAGGCAGTCCACCTAAAAAGAAAGTGAATATTGGATTTAAATTTGCCATAGTTTGGTGATGTTCAATTAACGCAGCTTTAAACAATAACTCGTAAGTTCTTGATTTTTGATTTGTCAGAAACTTTATAAGCAGAAGATTTGATTAACAAAAACAAAAAAATACTTTTTTTAAACTGACATGCACAGCACCAACACTGCTTCTTTTAATTCTTCCCCTTTCTTTTTTTGTTTGAAAGTGACTCAGGCATAATTATATCTTATTTGCATTCTTTTCCCATTCTTCTCTGGACTCTCTATCACTTGAGGCATTTTGTGACCTTGTTTACTGTAAACTGTTGTTATTCTCAGGAAACGTCTAATCCTTTTGAATGTGTGGTTTTGTTAAATTGGGGTAAATCTGATTTATGACATCCTGTTTCTCTTAAAATATCCAGGCATTTTTCACATAAAACTAGTAAATACCAGCAAAAGTCTTCAATATAAATAAATAAAAGTCAGTATAAATCATTTTGACCATTTTTATGTGTTTTCTACCTACAGAGAACCACCTGTTCAGTAGTTTTTTGTATCATAGGCTAACTTTTTGCACTACAGTATGACTAAAAGTGGGCGATATCAAAGGGAAATACATGAATAAATGATAATTGATGTGGTCCTATTTAAGCACATGCAGTCCTCAGCTCTGTGGATGGCTCTCCAGATGCATGGATGTTTCGGATGTGGCAGCAGGTTGCGTGCCGTGCCTACGATGATGCATTAGATCACAACCGCAACCACACATGCATGCATGACGCTGCCACGGCTTTAGGATGCGTTGCCAAAAGTTGAGCCGTAGTATTGTCTGACTCAGATGCAGCACCTGTAGGGGAAAAACAAACTGGACGTGGAGAGTGTTTGAAGTGATGAGATGTGATCGGAGGAATGAACCTAATCAAGCAAATGGTAACAACTCCTCATCTTATTGTGGTCTCTGTTGTTGCTTGGATTGTGTGAGACCTTTCAGAGTCTCTGTCACCGGCTCAGCCTGGAAGTGTTTATCTCAGTCTTATCAGGGACTCTTCCTCTTTCCTTCCTCTAGCCTACCACTTGACATAGGATGCCCACCACACTATGTTTAGAAAGCGGGGCTTAGAAGTGAGTGACTGACTCATTGAGACCACAGGCTGATTTACTCACACAGCACACACACATACAATGTCCAAGTGTGTAATCTGCAGCCCTCAGGTACTCTAAACACACACACACGCTATGTTGCGTGCTCTCCCTGTGTTTAGTCTTTAAAAGTCCAGGAAACGCCCCTCCTTTGAAGCTCCTAAGAAGCCCGAGCATGCCTTCCAGCGTCTCCCCTGCTCTGGGTTTAGAGCTGCTGCGGCCTATATGGATCCAGTTAGAGCCTCGCTATAAGAACGTTCATATTTTGTCTTTATGGGCATGTAAAACATTCTGTTTATATTATAATGCGCCACAGAATGGTCTATTAGCCGTAATAGGCTCCTTGGCAAATCTCCAGATAATGAATTAAATAAACAATGTGTCTATTCATCCCTGTCACAGCCTGCCCCGCTAAATGGAGTAACAGAGAAACGGCGAGACATGGCGATAAAAGCAATTTTAGAATAATTCAGTGCCTTGGACTGAGTTTGCCGTTTTGCCCCAAGCAGTGCAGAGAGAACACATAAAACATGAGATTTGTCAAATATATTTACTTTGCTGCCGGGACCGCTTGGGTTCGACCAGCCACTTCTCCCCCAGAGTTAAGCCAAAAGTCGCGTTCTCTTTTTAACAAGACATTTAAATGTTTTTTTTATTGTTGTGCTCCTTGATTCTGATGAGGAGAGATTTATTCTGTTAACTACAGGAATGCACTTTTGTTTAAGCACTCCAGAAATCTAAGTGGCATTAACATTTTTATGATGGTAAAAAAATTTGATTTTAAACAGGATGTAACATAAATTGTCCTCTGGCATTTGAGTTTTGGCTCTTGGATTTTGACTCTAATAGCTTTTTGTTGATTTTAAAATTTCTTTCTTATTAAACAATAAATTGTGGGGCATTACACTCCCTAATTTTATTTAAACCATTCAATGAGGCCAAAAGGTTCCTAATCAAAACCTTTGCTTATATCCCTTTGCTAAAGCAGAATCTATTCTATGACCCAGTGGCACCACTAAAAATCTTGGGGGGGCACACCAAAACTGAAAGCCATAGCTGAATTTCAGGGATTCTATTGCGCTGTTGAAGTATAGTCGGTCAATATGAGCGTTAAGACGTTGCATGATGATTTACTTCAAGTTCTTAATTGAATTTTAGTATTATTAATTATCTGATGTGCGTAGACTAATAGTACAGTTAACATTTTGCAGTGTTAACACATCAAAACAATCCTGTTTTAATGGGTTATGTATCTGCACATGAGGCGATTCTTTATTCTTTAAATAGGCCGCTTGTCCTTTTTCCTCAAAAAGACAAATATACAGCTTTAATTTGAGGGAGTTCATTCATTGTAAGGAACAAAACATTTACTGAAAACAAGCTTTTTTAGGTTTAGGGGAGACTCTTGGGTACCCAAGGAACCCATTTTCATCCAGATTTCTTTAGGTGAGAGTTGCTATGCCACATGTTCCTTAACTTTGGAGTGTTATTTAGCCTGACAGTTGTAACATGGTTGGTTACCAGTGGAAACCTTTGGCTGTCAGGTGTCAAAAGATACCACTGCCTCTGAGACAACTTAAACAAAAGATCGAAAAGTTGGCCTCAAATCATTTTCACTAGTTGGGGCGCCATTGCTAGGAAATCTGGAAATGAACAGTTAAGTGGCAAATGCAAACGCAGGGCACATTGCAAGGTAAGCATCTTACATGCATTTTCAAAAGAATCCCAGTGTTGTTCCCAGGCAGAGTCCCTGGCCTCAAAAACGTTCCCACCAAGTGTGGATAGTACATTTTGATGGCCCAGGAACTATGACCAATGCACGCCTCGAGGCTGCTTCATCTTGTCCACAACAAGCCTCCACACAATAAAGGGCCATTTATATTCTCTACAGTGCATGCAGTTTGTGTTGATGGCACATTTGGTGAGCAAGTACCGTTCGGACAGTCATAAATTTCAAGTTGCACATGGGTGGCCTTTCTAGCTTTGTGGAAACAGAATACATAATATGTGTTTCAACACACACTGCTTGTTTCCATATGTATAAAATCTCAGACAAATGATTCTACTTTGGAAACAGGCACTTTTTAATCTTTGTTTCCACCTCTGGTTGTCTTCTACGTACATGACATCACAGTCACACATCAGTGATCTACACAGAACAGCGCTGGATGTCTGCGCTGTTCAAGGACGACAATTACTTCTCAAACAAAGCCGGTTTTTGTTCCGTTATCAGACTATTAACTTAATCCTCATGGTTTTTCAGATGCAGAAAAACTAACAGGAATGCACATATGGGCCTTGAGGTTCCTGAGGCCCCTAGTTTTTGGAACAATTGGACAGAAAAACTAGAAATTTGGAGGTCTATGTGGGCAAAAAGCAAAGCGATACATTAAGTATGAATAATTCTTGTTGGCAGGATTCTGCAGATATGCTTCATATAAATGACCAGCACATTACCACACGATATTGATCAAAAAACATGATTCAGGTAGTATTACAGTTCTTATCAAACATATCTTCAAATGCAAATTACTTGTATATTGTGCAGTATGTCCTTTTCAGAAGACGGGGTTGAATAGGTACACTTTCATTTTACCTGGGGCTCCAATCAGTCATTGCACTTTGAAGGTTCCCAAACCCATTTTTGTAAACCAGTTTTTAGCTGGATGTTTATTTGGGCATGTTTTCAAGAGCCAAACCCCAACACCAACAAGCTCTGTGACTGGGACCGGTTCCATGTATATTCACATTGAGGTTGGACCCTGGATTACAGAAGCTCTGTGGAGCCAAACTGTTGTTTTCTTCATGAAAGATTGTAAAACACATTTCAGCAAAGCAAGACTTGCCATTGTGCATGCACGAGGCTAAAAGTCTTTGAGCGGAGGACGAATTCTTAAACATGTCACCAAGCTGCTCTATTATCAAAGCAGACTTCAACGTTACACACTATTATCCCATAATTAGAGCTAGTGTAGCCACACCCATTGATTCAGTGTTTTCACCACACCCATCAAACCTTCAGGTGTTGGGTCTTTATTTCGTATGGTATAATTAAGTCTTTGTCTCTATGTGTGGCTCCTCTACTGAAACTGAAACAAAAACCCCTCACTCTGCACAAAAGTCTGGCATGGGTTCTTTTTCCCATTGGTATTGAGACCAACAAAGACAGCGGTATGCTGCTTCTGTGCAACTGATTATGATATGCCGAGGGCACACAGAGGCACCAGTGTGACCTCTCTGATGAAGATAAGGCGTCCTGCAGAGGGAAACACGGGGATACAAGACGAGGACAAACCCTGGAGGAAGACACACTGAACACTCTGCACCATGAGATAAGCTTAGAACACATAAACAACAAAATCCCCCTTTTTCTCCCTGTTCAAAGTACATGGATGCATGTGAATATTCACACTGATGCAGGCAATCATGTGAGAGCGCACACACACACACACACACACACACACACACACACACACTGGGATATCTTAGGTCAGTGCGCATGAGGCGGACGGATAGGAGGGGTTAAGATTTGTCCCTGGGGAAGCCAGCCGCTCCTTTGGCCTGTCTGGAGATAAGACTTCGAACACTCCTCCGAAAAATCCCCACAGTTTGTCCTCCTCAGTCTCAGCCTTGTCTTTTCCTATCTGTCCTGGCTCTCTCCTCCTTCCATATCTCCTTTACCTCCCCTCCTCAGTATCCCCAGCAGTCCATATTCATCAAATGTCTCAGAATCACTCTGGGGAAATACATAAAAAGTTAACCAAATACCGATAGCACTCCAATGCTGATTGCAAAAGTATTTGTTAAGATTTCTTTGCTGAGCCCCGACAAAGAAAATGATTATTCCTGAGAGAGAGAGAGAGTGATGGTTCTCTGAAGGTGCTGTTTCAAGATGAAATTATTATGTTTTGTAGTTTTTCTTTTAGTTGCAATTTGGAGTAATAAAATAAGATTAAATTTGAAACCAAGAAAAAAAGCAACATTTTTATGTATGTTTAAAAAAAGGAAGAAAAAAGAATGAGAATCACCAGTCAGAGAATCTGAGTCATTTGCTAAGTTGTAAAGGCTGATAAAATGTTTTTACTCTGCATAACTTCTAACTGTTCAAAGTTTGTTGTTTGTTTTTTAATGGGGGCCAGATTAGATGGCCAGCATCATGCATCATATGGGTTATTAAAAAATAAATCACATAAAAATGAGATTAAACTATCCTAAAAGTGCAGCCCTTGTTTCTGACTTCACTTTTCTTTGCGGTGGACATGGCTGCTGCTAGGTAACTATACCTTTGTTTACCATCTGTTTATTAAAAACACATTAGCTCCTGCTTGGTGCATGTTTACAGCCTTTTTGACAGTGCTGCTGTTATAGTGAGATACAGAAGAAATGCAAAGTTATCTTGCTCTATTTACCAGTATTGTGTGGCTTAAAATCGATCTGCGGGCCACGATTGGCCCTTGTGCCAGACTTTGGACATGCCTGCTCCAAACTATTTTCATGATTTAGTATGAAACTGGAACTCAGCTGCAGAGAAAAGCAGCAAACACCAGGGACAGCTAATCAGATTTACTTGGGGGATCAGGGGTCATCACATCAGTGGAGGCAGAAAAGTCAGTTCAGGGAAATCACACAAGAAATCCACGAAGAGCCAAAAATCAGGGAATCAAACACAAGAAACCAGCTGGAGAGCATGAACACGCCATGGCCACAAAGAAGATCTGGTGACTGAATGTGGGAAACACTACGCTTTAAATACACAAGAGCTGATTACCAACTACACACAGCTGAGTGAAACAAGGCAGGTGACACACATGAGGTCATCAACGAAGGCGGGAAAACGCAGGAAGTGAAGGTAGCACTAAATGAGAAGACATTAAAGAACAAACAAAGAAACAAAAAAAAACAGGAAACTTGACATGACATTCCTTTACACACTGAGGGCATTTCTCTTCAACAAATTGATTTGCATGTCAATTTATTCTCTTTTATCATGAATACACAGCAAAAAAGAAAAGAAAAGGATCCATTTTTCTGAGCTTTTGCACTGAGAATAAAGGCATAAACTATACTTATGATGATTATAAAATAACACAGAGGCTCAAGACTCTGAACCAAAAAGACAAACTTTATTCAACACACTCTCACTCCAATATTGTAAAACACATTTAACACTTGGTCAGTGGCCCTACACATCAAACTATGAAGTTTTATGCTCCTCTTTTTGAAAAAAGTCAACAAGAAGTAAAGAGTCTGAATGGAAACTGGTGTAGAAGCTCTCTGTGAAGAATGTAACCCCTGACTGTTTGTTTAACTGATGTAAAAAGATAATTTCCCTTTTTTTCTGAATGAAGCAGTGCAGTCTGACAGCGTCTGAGCTGATGCACCGTGGCGGCAGGACAAATTCCTCCATGTTTTGTCGGTTAGCGTGGGGCCTTCAGAACGCTGACCCCAGACTCACCCCTGAGCAAAACGCTGGGCCCAGGGAACCCACTCAGCCCCCATTAATGAGATCATTACCAACAGTTAATTAAAAGCGATGCGTCTTCTGAAGCTTTGCCCCATATCGCAGTGTCCAAACAATTGCGTCTCTTGTGGACGTCCGAGGATGAAAGGGTGAGCCAAATGGAGGAGAACGCCCATTGTCCTCTTCCTGAGAAACTGTCTTCCCTCGCTTTTTGCCTTTCAATGAATTCTTTGTGTGCGCGCCGGGGTCCGGGACAGTCCTCTCGGGTTCAGAGGGACAGAGCGGTGCCGAGCCGAGCCGTACCCGGCCCCAGTGTCAGCGGGCCGGGGCCTGGGGACGGACAGAGGCCTGGTGAGTGTGGGGATGGTGAGGAGGAGCAGAGGGGCCACAAACAAAAGATTCATAGAGAGCAGAGAGTTTCTGGAGAGACACAACGTTTACTGGCCAATCAAAGCGCTGTATCAGTTTTATTAGGACTACAAAATATTGATTAGATATATTTTTCTGCACTTTGCAGATTCAGGACATTAACCCTGAATGGTAATCCATACAGGAAGCGAACTTTGAATTCCTGCACAAAAGTCAGTTGTTTGTGGGATCCAACTGTCCTAAAAATGTACTTCTGCTCCTTATATTACTTGGTTACTTGCAACGTAATCACCTGACGACTTCCTACAGCGTTTCATATGCACGCGACCGGATCCGCCCAGCTGTGTTCGCTGGTTCTGTCCAAGCATGTTTTCATCTGACCCTGTCCAGAAAGTGGCTTTTGGCATCACGCTCGTACGCAGAAAGCACTGATGGAGCGGCGATATTTGATGAGTTTGGTGTGAGAACAGGCTGAAATCTGACTACAATATGGGACGCTTAACATTTTTCACAGTTCACACAAAGACGAAACTTAAATATGTTTAGCATCAAGGTATTCTCCAAATATCAGCATGACTGGAAGCAGATTTCTAACATCTAATGATGACAAATCAACTATTTTAACAATTTATGTCTACTTTAGTTGTACTGAGTGTACTCTGTGTAGTCTCTGGTTTTCCAACACTTGATATTTCCCTGCAAATACTTGCTGTGTGATAATGTTTTTTTAAAAACACTGTAATCATATTCCCTTTCTCTCTCTGTCTGCGTGATGGTGGACACATGTTCCATAATCGGAGGCTCTCATTTGTTATCTGTGTGCTTGCTGTTCTGCAGCAGAACCTTGGAAAAGGAAGACAAGTATGTCGAGGCTATCTCCTGGTCCGGTGCCACTTCCCCTATCGCTTAAACCATGTCTGCGTGACCTTGAGAGGACCCTGAATCCGTCCTGAGAGACAGCGAGAGGAGCCCTCAGCGATAAGCCACAGAAACTGGAAGGAAAAACATCGTGTTGCTGTGATGAAACGCTGCTTTATTATTGGACAAATAGTGAAGTGGTGTTGATCAAAGAGCAGACTGTACGAGTCTGTTTGAAGTGGTCCAGGCTCTGAGACTTTATTTACACAAGCCTTAGATTAAGAGTTGAGGTATGTTACAACTCATATCACAGAAACATAACCTCTTTCTGTATTTTTGCTCACTGAACATGAGGCCAGTGTCAAGATATTGGAGTGGTCAGACAAAGGCAAACTGTACCATAAAACTTCAAATAAAAGCCTAGTCCCTTTTACTAGCCCTGTGTTGCCACATTTGGACAAATAAAGGCCTGTCTCAATTTTTTGTCAGTATGGACGTAATGCTCACAATGTAAGCTTGTTAAGAGTCTCTACATTTCAGTTACTCAGTTAATTTTACTGAAACTGTAACACCAAAAAGGACAATATTACTGGCAGAGTAAATAAGAGAAGCAAAAAAGAAATTAGTAGATGTAGAAACATTTTTTTTAAAAGCTAAGGAAAAATGTCCATTGAACTATATTCATAACTGTCATGATTATATATTTGAAATTATTTTACAGAATAATGATTTTTAATTTTTTTCAGATCATTTATTGCTTGCTTAATTTAGTTTTTTGTATTTATTTTTGTTCTGTTTCACTTTCTGTTTTTTTTTTTTGGCAAATTTTTAGGTTATCTTCTTCATCTTCATTACCTTCCTCCCATTTTTCTGAAAATACATAAATGAATTAAAAAAAAAAAAAAAAAAAAAAGCCAATTTGCCTTCAAAGGGTTTTGTATGAATGGAAATAAAAGCCCGTCCCATACAGACGCCTGTCCCAAATACAAGCCTGGTGAGGTCAGTGATTTAAGCAAACAATAGCCGTGGCCATTAATTGAAGTTTTACGGTCGTCTACAAAATGACATGGTAGGCAGGAGAATGCGGAACAGCGGACCTGAAGGAGGATCTGTTTGATTAGTGGCTTGGTGACAGCCACAAACAGGAGTGTTTTAGTGCCCGACGAACTTTGTGTCTCTCATTTCACACAACCTGTTCTCGTGGCCTGGCGGAGAGTAATGCGTGGAATGGCGAGGAAACCTCCTACTTGCCTCTTAACCTTTGTGAAAAGCCTCTGTCGGCCCGTTCCTGTCGCAGGTCTTTTGTCATTCCTCACATTCTCCTCCGTTACATAAACAGACTCGGAGCTCACCTTGGCGCCTCTTTTCCCTGAGCCGCCCCGCAGGCGTGTAATTAGGCCTAACCTCTCCTGTTCAAACAGTGTAATGACATGATTTACACGTGGTGCAGAGGCCCTGCAAATGCTGCGGCATCACAACAATGTGTGTCTCTCTGAAAAGGATGTGAGGTAGAAGATTCACAGGATGCAATATACTGATGCGTTCAAAATGTCACAAACAAGCTGTTTATTGCTTAGATCTGCAGCGCAATTTTTAATGTAATATGGCACATTTCCTTATGATCAAAATGTCAATCACATCATGTAAATCTTTGGAAAAAAATGTCCCCCTTCCTTTGTATTATTGTTTTTTCTTTCATTTGTTTATTTTTTCTCTTATACATTAATGGTAAATTATTAGTATTATTATTAAGAGGAAAGTGAGCATAATTGGAATTGTTGTAATGGATTATTTCTGTACAATTAAATAAAACGCTAATAAATAAATAAATAAATAAATACATGAATAAATTATGAAATATATACAATATAACTGAACTATCTCAACTAAATAAAGATTAAAACTGGCTAAAGGTAAGATGGGCTGTGGATTATTACACAACATAAAAGTCTGAAGGATACTTAGGTACTTTTGCAGAATAGCTTCTAGGATAAGTGGTTTTGGATGGACAAAAGTAAGGATGCAGTATTTTACTACCTTGAATCAGTTACTTTAGCATTTTTGTTATTAACAAGCACTAATTAGCTAATTTTGGTAGCAGAAAATGAATGCTTAAAAATTAATTCAGATGAAAATACATATGATTCTAAATGAGGCTGAATTTCTTAATGATTCCCACATTTCTTTGTTGATTTAAGCTACATTTTTTACACAGTTTATTTATATAATTATTTATTTATTCACCTAATATAGATCACTTTGTACCTGCAGGCCTGTTACCTCTCTCTCTCTGGGAGAAGGATGACGTAAACTGCTGTGCATGTCATTTGGAGGTATATTTCCAGGTGGGGAGTGGCGGCAAGAAATGCTCTTTCAACGTGCCTCAAGCTAGCTGTTGAAAGCTGAGAAACTCCCAAACCCATATTTAGAGAAGAAAGAAAGACAAGTGAAAGACGTTATTTGTGGCGGTTAGAACACAGTAACCATAGTGTGGAGTTTTTAAGGGATTTAAATCAAGAGTTTGGTGTTTTCTCATGGGCACAGTCCCGAAGTCAAAGTATCAGGAATCCATTGTCTGCTAGAAGAGTCAAAAATGCTGTATCTAAACCAAAATAACCACTTCTTTCCCTCATAACTGCCCCGTGTTGGTTGGTATTTCAAAGGCGTATGATTTCCTTCTCCAATGAAAATGTCCTCTTGAGACAGAGGCTTTGAAAAGCTCCCAGTGAATCCTATTAAAAGAAATATCATATAATTCAATTCATTTTTCTTTGTTACCAGAGGGGCCCCATGTGGACAAATGTGCTCCAAACATCTTCGTGCAACATCTGTTTGTAATGCCTTCCAATTCTGGGCACCGGGCAACCGAGAGGAAGGAAAGGAAGACAGTGCTTTTCGTCATCGGATACAATTTGATTTGCACACAACAAAGTGAGAGGGCATAAATCCTCGTTTCTTGACATTGTGGGTTTTGGAAAACATATATATTGCATTTCCATCAGGATGACATCAGTGACGTGCTTATGGTATGGCTTTAGGCCTTTGGTACGCCGACTTTGTTAAAAGTTTCCCTTTGGTTTTCTATGGCTTTTCTTTTCTTTAATTCAAAAGCGTTCCTGCTCTCGATTGAAACTTCCCCTTTTCAAAGAGGCCACAGAGATTTACTGAACTATTTTGTTTAACTTTCCAATTAAGCCATTCCTTTTTGTTGTTTCTTTTTTGTTTTTAGAGGACACATCCGTTTTCCATTACCTTCCTCCAAAACATCCTTAATTGGACAAAGGACATTATGCCCGCGAGTCAGGAATATGATGTCACATGGCTCTATAATATCCTAAACATGACAAGGTGGCGTTCCTCGCTGGCGAACACATGTCCTCGTCCGTCTGTTGAGTCTTCGGCGTGTTTTCACAGCTCTAATCGTTAGAAGACATGAGAGATCAGCCGTGTAAACAGATAGTGAGATGTTAAGTCAATGTTGTGCTTTCAGTGACTCACCTCACGCCATGTGTTGTGTCATTAGATCAGAATTAATTATAGCGAGAGCCTCTGAAGCATAAACAGCCTTTGTCTTAATGACAGAGCAGTTTGTTTTGAATTATTCCTCAGTGAGAAATGTCCAAAATTATTTGTAGTGCAGGGGACTTTTAAGTTAACCCTTTGAAACCTGAGCAAATTTGCTTTATTTCAAAGCCATGGAAAGAAGGCAATGAGCAACTTTGTGTGCAATGACCCCATAACTGGCAAAAAATTAAGAAAAGTTAGACCTACAGGGGAAAAAAAGTAAAAAAACAAAAAAACAAAAACCCAACCAACCAAAAAAGAGAGAAAGAAATATTAGCTATAATATTATTATTATTATCGCTACAATAATAATAATAATAATAATAATAAAAACTAGAGTTACAAGAAAATCTCCTGAAAATAAATTAACACAAAAAAAGAAAGTTAAAAAACAAACAAAAAATCTACCGAGCAAAAATAGAAAATGATTGAAAAAATCCAGCTAAAATAATAATAATAATAATATTTTTTTTTTCTGCAATGTAACTTTAAATGCATAATTTTGATGAATGTAATTCTCAATATTTTCACCTATATTTTAATATAATTTTCCAATTATTCTCTCTCTCTCTGTCTGTTTTTTTAAAGCTCATTTTCAGGTCATTGCTTCTTGCCTTTCTTTTTCAAAAGAAATCAAACCACTTTGCTCCTACTTGTTCCCAGTATCTGGGAGTCTGCCTGTCTGTCTGCGAGTGGGAAAATTAGGAAATCCCGACAGACGGTAGGACACGTTGCAGCAGGGGAAAACAGGTATGGGGACATGCTGGGCTGTTTGCAGCAGGAGCGGGGTTAATAGGTGAACACAGAGCACACATTTAGCCCAGAAAACCTGAAGCTTGAGCACAGAACAGTATGACGAGGGCTAAGCTAATGCTGCATCGGTGTGATTGATCTGGAGAGGCATGGCAGACAGCTCCAGCTGGAGATCAAAGTAAAGCCTCTCCTGTGCAGGAGGAGAGGGAGGGAGAGAGGCTGGAGGTGCGTCCCGCCCCCGTCCACCAGCGCCAGATGTTCTCCTCTCTCCGTGTCCCATCATGCTTGATAATTGCACGCCGCGCCGTAGGCTCCGCCCATGCCCCCTTGACATTAAAGTGCAGCGCCTGGTGGGGCGCTGGGCTCAGCAGAGCTTTGAATTAGTCCTGGATACGGCGCTCGGAACCTCATTCACACACATTTGTAACCCCAGAGAGGCCCTTCAGGTCCCCGGGCTAAGGGCCATGATCCTGGGCCAATTATGTATCAGCAGAGTGGCAGCTGGTGGCGGAGGCAGAGGTTTACGTGCATGTTTACACCAGCCTCTAATTTACCGGTGTGTCTTGCATCTGAAAGTCCAGCTACGTTGCGTGCTCATCACTCCTTGTTATAGCGTGAGTCACCAGCGCCGTCGCCGGCCCTGGGGCCTGTTCCACTGGCACCAGCCCTCCCCTCTGCACTGCCATCATTATAGGTGTCCCAGAGAGCCATGGGGGCTGAAATTAGGGCATGCAGGGACAGATAATGACAAGGTAGAGATGCTGCAGACATGACACTAGCTTTTAGCGAGGCAAACTGGCTCCATGTGTCCAGAGTCTCCTCCCTCCATCCCCTGACCCCCCCAACCTCCCTGGTCACTGTGCCCCAGCGAGAGGCTCCCCTCGCTGCGCCGTCTGGGTGAGTCAGGTGCCTCCTCCGTCTGTCCTCCAGGGGCCAGATGGGAGATGATAAGTGGCTACAGGTGGTGCGCACACACTCAGCTGTTACTATCTCTGTCTGCACACACACACACACGCACACACACAGGCTGTTCTATCATCAGTAGCCTTGGCCAGATCCAGACCGTATCTCCCGGCCCTCAGCCTTCACCCTGATGCACCTGTACCGTGGAGGATATACCCAGAGATAGACACGACCTTGCTTTTATTTGTTCATTCATTAAAGCTTGCCTACCATAAGGAGGGCGTGTTGTAAACAGTGAGACCATTGAACATTTTGGTGAATGGATCCAGATGTGATGGAGAGGCAGCCACTCGGGATAGGGTTTATTATGTTTTCTTTGTTGATTTGAAAAAAAAAAAAACAACTTTATTTGAATAGCACCTTACATAGAAGAAATGCAGCCCAGTGTGCTTTACAAAGAAATTACATGCACTAAGTGCTTCACATGAAAAGACAAAGGCATAATAAAACCCACCCATAAAAGTAAAATAAGGTCAGAAAAGACTACATAGAATGCAGCTTCACATGGATGAAACTCACTTAATAGTAACAGTAAAAGTACGATAAAAAATAAGGATAAAAATAGAGTGCACAGAATGCTGATGGAAAATAAATCCCATTGAAATAATATTTATAAAAATATGGCTAAAAATAGAGCGTATAAAATGCCTAAAATTAAGGAAAATAAAGAGGTGAAAAAATACTGGTTTTACTGTTTTTTTATCTCACATTGCGATAAAACTTTTTTATTCTGATGCTTAAATTTCACGCAGTAGTAAATTTACAATGTATGGAATGAGAGTAGGCAAACCTCCCGCAGTTTCACCATGTGCTCACCAACAACACTTAACCATTAACTGACTGTCGATAAATTACGCTGACAGTGTGAGCAGGATGTGTTTGCATAACCTACAGTGTTGCTCTACCTGACTTATGTTTTGATTTTTCCCATATTGCCCCACATTGTTTCCAGTTTCCCCAAGGTCGTGTACCCTGTTAAATCACTAACAGAGGCTGCAGCCTCCAGAGAGAGTGAGGGGGGGGGGGGAGTGAATGGAAGCTAGTCGAACAGTTTCCTGCCAACTCTTGGCACGTTCCTCCCTTCCAACTCATGAATGAACTCTAATATAATATAAAGACCGTGTAACACCCATCCCACCTCCGTTTTTTTCCCTTGGTTTGCAGCGTTCGCCCTGCAGCCTGTTTGACACGCAGAGGTGTGAGGGAGCTGAGCCGGAGCCGCCGGCTACAGTCAGACCGTAAAGCTGCCGTCTCCTCGGAGATCCCTCTGAAGCTTTGATGGCGTTTTCGATGTTAATGCCCCTCCACTTGGAGCACAGTGTGTAGGCAGGCACTGTAAATGGGGGTCATTGTGCAGGGAGACTGTGGCCGTGTGTGGTGTAATGCAGGAAGGAGGTATATGATCAACAGTGTGTCCCTGTGGTTTACATGCAAGATTAAATGATATACTATCATAAAACACTGGTGGGGAAATTCTTAACATATTACATCTACTGTGTACAGATGGGAAATATGAGAAACGGGGGGAAACAGTGTGGATGGATATACCGCTTATCCACATTTCATATGTAAACTACAGTCCATAAAGCACCTTTACTGCCACGTTTAGACGAGATCGGCTCTGCTAAAAACGGAAAAGTCCTTTGCATTCAAAGTGCTTCATGCATGAACCATTGCCATGTAAACATCCCCTTAGACTTGTACTTGTTCATTATAACATTTCTGTCATACTTCCAACTCTAGCTAATGTCTCAATGAAATACCAGCACATCAACAGAAAGGCCACAGCATGCACAAGCTTACATAAAACCTAAATAACTTTTAAAGAATTTTTTGAAGACAATATTGATTAAATACTGTCATTACCACATGTATGTAAAAATAGTTATTAGCCATTATAATTATTATATTGTCATTATTGGCTGTGAGATTTGGCAAATGGGGTCAAAGGTCTCTTGCGTCATCCTTGGTTATTCACTAACCATCAACTGTAAAAATAAGTTTTGAAATCCATCTAATATAATCTGCGAGAGAACTGAAAACTCTTTCCTTCATCCTTTTAATGGGCCCATATAGTGGAGACGTTTGTTGGAACAGCCCAAACACCAGAATAAAAGTTGGCTTTGTTTGTGCAAACCATGGACACATATTCAACAGATATGTTGAAACTTTACATTTCAGCAACACTGTGCATATTTGGTTAGGTTTAGAAACACACACTACTTGGTAATAGTTAGGAAAAGCTTATGTTTTGGCCAAAAATATGCTTTTGGTGGCACAGTCCTGGCAGAATACGTAACCTTTCAGGGCACTTTCTTGGCAGGAAAGACAGCGATGTCTTGGTAAAACAAGACTGCTTTTCATGGCACTGTCCCAGCTGGAAACTCAGCAGAGTCTCCATAAAAAGCACTGCTGATTTTCAATTGTTTTACCACCCTGAGTGGTTCAGATGGTTAACCACACCTGCCACCATAGAGCTCGTCAGCCTGTTGGTGTGCATTATGTATAAATATAGGTGTGGTTTCATTTTTTCAATCATTTTGACCTGAGGAAGATCCAAGTAGGATCGAAACGTTGTCTTGATTAAACTTTGTGTGGCTAAGTGTGCAGGTGTTACTTTTTTCTCTTAAGCACGCTGTTTTGAAGCCTTATACTGACATCACGAAGCACTATCTGTTAAAAAACAACTGGTTTTTGTACCAACTTTCCCATTGAAAACACAGCGACAGGTTGCTAAAAGCACCCATGTTTGCTGGCAAAAATAGCGCTGAAAGACGCAGAGATGACTCCCTAAAATGCAGCCAGTTTAGTTGTTTGTTGGTCCTGTCCAGGTGCTATGCCATCCACCCCCCCCCATCATCTCAGTGACAAAGACAGCTCATATACTACGTCACTTTAGAAATCCTGATGTGATACATAACAAACATACAGATGTAATGTATGCGTGGTTTGCAGAAATGTACAATGCCAACATTTGCTAGTTTGAAGGTCCAAAAGCCATTATTTTGACAAAGGCAGCAATGTTACAGGGCTTTACACTAGAGAGCCTACTATCCATACTCTTTTGACCATCACATTTATTCATACATCTCCTCAAAGCCGACTCCTTTTTGATCCAATCAGCACACACTGGCTCCCTTGTTCTTTGCTTTTAGGACTGTACACCGCCGCGTCTGCCGCTCTGCTGTCATATGTGCGGGGTGGCTTGTGGAGCTTGTGGAGCGACTCTGTGTTTTTGAAGCGAGGGGAGCGATAGGATCTGCGCTCTGATCTCACCATAATCACATTAGTGCTGTTTGAACTTTGTTTTCCCACTCCTCACGGGGATTCGCTCTGGACAAATAAACTTATATGAAATGTATTTACAGAAGATCACAAACTGATGGACAGCAGATAGAAAACAGGGAAGATTTGTTTCATGTCACCCGCCCACCACCATCCCCTTTGTCTTTCTGCTTCTCTTTCATGTTAGTTTTTATTCTTCTCGTCCCTCCGACACTACCACACTCCGTTCTGTCTGCCTCTATCTCTCCTCTCTTTGCTGTTTCTCCTCCCTCCCCCGTCTGTCCTCTCTGCAGGTTATCAGGTCAAAGTGAAGTGCATGCCACTGAGTGCACTGGCCTTTCCCCAGGAGACAGGACAGACAGTTCCTCTAATGAAAAATGCTGAGAGGAAAAGACAGGCCTTGCCTCTGTACTTTCCTTTAGTTTGCAACTTTTCCTTTCGATAAATGTAATGCTCAATCCTTTCTGTGCTGTTTGTAAATGATTTTTATTTTGTTAATCTGTTCAGCTCACCCATACATTCCAATGGACATAACTTTTCTAGGATCTCTAGATCTATGTTTACTGTCAATTTACTCCACCCAAATGCACAGACTTACTAGTGGTAACGCACAATTTCATGACTGTTTAACAAAAGCAGTCATCTAAAGTGGACTGCAGAAGAGCCTCGACACAAACATTACCTACCGTGAGAAAAGGAGGAGGCGCATGGCATGTTTCAGTCTATAATTCATACAGTTAAAATACATAATTTGTGTTTTAACAGCTTTGAAACTAAACATAGATGTTATATTACTTGTAAACCTAAAAAAAAATCACATAAAAGATTTACAGCTTTTCTTCAGGATTTTTTCCAAAAATATCCACTGAAATGGACGTTGGAGTTAGAGGAGGTTACCACAGATACAAAGCTAAGCTAAGCTAACACATGGCTATCCCCCAGAAGGCTAAACTGAACTAACTAAGCTAGCTAGGCTAGCTATCACATGGCTATCACAGCCCAAACAGCAATACCACCTTCAACAGACCCAGGCTCTATTTATGCAGACTCCAGTTAGTGACTGTGCTGATGCTACCTTCCCTAACACATGCATCACAATTGCCAATATACTACAACTCACATACAAGACACACGTACAAACACAAACACACGTACTTGGATGGCAGCATGGTCTCACACAAAGAGACTCAAAGAGATAAGTTCTTATATTTAGGCTTCTCTGATATCTATAGGCAGTGTGTTCCAGGGCTTTGGGGCATAACTGACGAACGCTGCATCCCCAGTTTTCTTTTGGCTGTTTTTGGTAACCTCCAATAAACCAGCTGCAGATGATCACAGTGTTCGTGAAGGCAAGTAAGGAACAAGAGAGTTAGCGATGGAACTTGGTCCTAGCCCATTAAGGGCTTTGTCTGTTAGGTGTTATTGATTATTATTTATTATTATTCATCTTTTGGCAGGTTTAATGGAGCAGAGGTGAGTATATTCAGGCTGCAGGTAAGTAGGGACAGTTATCAGTTCTGGGGTGGAGCAGAGTTGATAGATTGGGGTGAGCTCATGTTCACAGGTGGTAGTTTGAAGTTCGGGTGGGGAAATGGTAAATGTGGAGCGCACTGGCAGGTGAATGTATCAGGTAAGTTGCAGGAACACTTACAGCAGGGAGCATGTGGGAAAAAGCGGGGACTCTCGATAAAGCCGAAGCAGTAGAACACCACGCAGCCACAGGCAGACGAGAACCAGGAAGTGCATAGGCAAAACTCGTGGTCAGAGACAGAAGGCCGTTTGGTTTACCAGGGCAGAGACGAGGAGAGGCGGTCTGAGGCGAGCCGAGTCGAAACCAAGAAATGAGTCTGAGAGTGAGTGCTGGAAGGTCAGGCATGGAAGCAAAGACAATCTAGCAACAAGTGAGTGGAGTGATACTGCTTAAACACTGGCTTGGTTGGAGATGAAGAGCAGCTTGGATCACCAGGTGGAGGTGATGAGGAAGAGTGGCCGTGTGGAGAGAGAGGGTTGGGTGGAGTAAGTGGACAAAATCCCACAGCAGCAGGATAGAGGCAGAGCAGACGATGACACCTTAAGTTTGTCAAGGGAGTGGACATGAAGCAAAAACAGCTTTGTGCTCAGAGGGCTAAGGATTTCACGAGCTGGGCACTATAGCTGGAACAATTTTGTGGCGAGGAGTCGTTGGTTGTCAAGGAATATTTGAGGATTCATTGTCAAGGAGTGAAGTCTTAAAAGTCATTGCTCAAAAGTGACGCATTTTTTTAACATGTCTAGAAGGTCAAACTGAATGACATATTGACTCTCAGCTCCGAAAAGTCAGCTTGAGAGCTGGAGCCCACATTCCCCCCTCTATAATGTCAACCCATCTTTTTTTATAAGGCGCTTGAAATAGTGCAAGATAAAATATCAAAAGGCGACTCAGCGAAAGAGGAACGTCTGCACAGTTATAATTTAGCCTTCAGAACAAGCCCAAATGGAGCTTCTCTCCCACTTTATTTAAGAAGGAGAGGAGGGAAAAAAATAAAGGAGTTAGAAAGCCAAACCATCTCTGAATGATTTAGAAGCCTCTCTGCTTGGTGTGGCCATAATTATGGCTGCGCAAGATTGAAGGGTAGGAGGAGATGCTGGAGCCTAAGCCAAGATTATAGTCTGTCCTGTAAAGAGAGACTGAACGAGGGACAAAGTAAGCAAGATTGGGGTTGAGAGAGAGGGAGACAAAAACAAAGGGTTTGAATAAGAAAATGTTTTAAAGAAAGAGAATTATTGAAAGACGGAGAGAGTAAAAGTAGCAGAGGAATGAACAAAAGAGAGAGCAGTTCAGATAATTCCCTTGGTCCAGATCCATGTGGTAAACTGTGTAGCCTTATGTACTGTATGAATTTTGATATTGTATTGTTGTCTTAAATTGAACAACACCTGTGCACTTAACGCAAATGAAAATTTTAACATTTTACCGCTTCTTCTTTTTAATGGCAAATTGCAGATGGATGGTGCATGCAACTGCAACTGCTGTGGCCTCCTGGTCGGCCATATTCACAAGTTTGTAGGTCCTGAATATATTTATAGACCTGGATAGGTGGGCCCCATTCATTCCTATGAAAGTTGCTCAGTTGCCTTTGACATTAAAAAAACAACAAAAAACTGGAGTTGTAATTCTACTGTTTGGCCACTACAAAAATTTGCTTCAGAGCCCTGTGCACATCCTGGGGGCTTGGTCCCTCTTCTTCGAACCCAGGAGCCCCAGAAAGTGCGCCAGTCTTTAAAGCCAGTTTTCGTAGTGGCCAAACATTGATACTGCAATTTCCACTGATGCCACAGTGCCCAAAAAGATATTGTCCCAGAATTTTCCTAGAATAAGAAGAGGCTTCTTTAAATCAGTGGACAGATTTTTCCTAATGTCACAACCCCCCAAAATGACTTGTTTCACTATCACGAAGTAATGCATTCAGGCTGATAACATTTGGAAAGTCCGCCCCATTCAAGCTAGCAGAGCGCTAAAGTGGAAGTCAGTCGCTCCACCAGGGAAAGTTGGCTGCTCAGCTGCGCTTGGTTGTGCTCAGCCAGGCTTGACTGTCTCTGAAGCTGTAAGCCTCGAGTGTGTCTGCTTTATGGGCCCAATGATTTGAAGCAGCACCGATCATCCAGCTAATGTTGTACGTGGCACTTGAACCATTTCATCTTCAAGCGCTACTGACCAACTCTCATAGGAATCAATGGGGCCCTACTGATTCAGGTGTCTTAATACATCCATGCTCCTCTTCCGCTATGTAGCAGAGATTTTTGCAACCATTGAGGGTCCACACTTTTGACCATTATGGGTGGCTATAACGTCATAGTGCACTGCATTTTGCCATCAGTGTGAATGCACCCATGCACTCAAAATAGCAATTATAAAAAGGCTAGAGAAGAGTGCGAATTGGGACAGAGCATATTCTGCCTTTGCAAGAAGTAAGCAGAAGCAAACCAGGCTACATAGGAACTATAATAACAGCAACATAAGAATAGAAAAAGAAAAGAGGATTTAAATAATAGTCTACAGTCTGGGCTCTCTGCCATACTTGTGTTACTTATGTATGTGACAGCCTGCTGCGGCATATCGTGGGCCCTGCAAACTTGGATATCTGACCTCCTCCTGCATCCAGTCAGGGGACATCCATCAAGATTCCACCACACATCCAGATCCACCAGCGCGGGAGGCACAGAGGCAGGGAGGGATTTTGTTTTTTTGTTCATGAATCTGGTCAGAAATAGCTCGAAACAGGCAGCACATCAGGCTGCGGCATGGGAACGACTCCCCCTGCAAATGATTTCTCCATATTGGATCGAAATGAAATGGTATATTGTGCCAAGCCAAAGCTGTCAGGGAATGTTGGAGGGATGTTAGCTTTTTGAGGGCACTCGGTCTCCCTATCTGCACATTCCTCTTCTAAAATTATGTTAAGTTACTTATAGCTAGGTTACATCAATTAAAAAGAAATATGTTGAATGAATGAACGTAAGAGAAAGAGAGCACGACACCCACACAAGGCCGCACTATAAATACTCCGAAAACGGAGTCTACACACACACACACACACACACACACACACACACACACACACACACACACACACACACACACAAATGCTGATTAAAACCAGTTCTCTACAGGGTCATGTTGTGACTCCGAAAACGGAGTCTACACACACACACACACACACACACACACACACACACACACACACACACACACACACACACAAATGCTGATTAAAACCAGTTCTCTACAGGGTCATGTTGTGATTGGTCGGGTGGAGAGCAGGAGTTTTGGGCCAAGGGGGGAAACTACACTCTGATATGGCCTCCTAATGAGTCCAAGTACACACTGTGAATGGATACAGGCACACACACATCCCACCCTCCCTTTTAAGGAGGGCAAACATAATTTATGAAACCCTAGAACTGTCCCTGACTTACCAGTTCCCTGCAGCGGGGAGGAAAACGGGAGATTCTCAGTGACTTTGATGAAAGCCAGGGAGGCCACTTGACTCTGAGGGGCCTGCTGTTGTTTAGGCTTGGTTTTGCTGGAAGACAGTGACTAACTGAACTTATCAAGCAGTCAAACGCTAAGGAAAGGATCCAGTGAGGGCATGCACCAGCAAGTTGAGGGGGAGACTTTGATAAATGTGAGAGAAGCCTCTAGAAGATCATCCTCAGATAACACACTTCCTTCCAAAGTCCATGCAGAATGCATGAATGGACTCATGTTGAACTTAATCACATTAAGTCGCATTGAGTTAATTTACATGCATAATAAAATGCAGATATCACACTTGTTTCCAGAGTCCATGCAACAGACACGAATAAACTCATGTATAACTCAGTCACATTTATGTAATTACACACACAATAAAATGCTGATATACAGAATCTGTTTTTTCAGAATTGAATTAACATCTTCTGTTTCCCACTTATTCTGGGGGTAATTTCACCAAAACCTTTTTGGAAAATCAACTCAACTTAACAGACCATTTTGCAGCATTTTGAGGCAAACATCACTGTAGAAAAGGATTATTTTTTTTTTAAAAAAAGAGCGTATTTGGGGTTGAGCGGGTTTTGTAGCCATCTAATTATCAGAATAAAGTTAAAATCGACAAATTTGCTTTCCACTCTTCTCACAAATTGGATTCCAAATGCACCTCAAACACCAAATACATGATAAACAAAACAAATTAAACAACTGAATGTTAGACTAGGTTCTGGCTGACTTGTATTACCTGACTTGTTATCATTATCCCGTAATTGATACCTTTGGCTTTCTTTGACAATATTGATGCAGGGAGGCACCGTCTGGGACAGTCTGACATCTCTTTTCATTTGTGGAGACGAGCATTAATGACAAGTATGTGCACCATTGTGATAGATGTTTTGTTGTATATTATTATTTATGACATGTACAGCACAGCCATCTGCAACTTAGTAACAAAGTATCACCAAAGTGAATAAAACTGATCCCAAATAATGAGGTATTGTTAGACAGACACCTGCTTGAGGCTATCATATGTCAGATAGTTCACATGATAACATACATGACTTTTGTAGATCAGTCTCAGCCATTAGTTGGTGGCTCTTTTGTTAGTTTTGCCCATTTCTCACCAAAATTAGCATATATATTCAGGTTTTTTTAAATGTGATAAATTCCTCCATTGCTAGTAGACCATTGCAATGTAGACGGCTCTGCAGCAGACAACTATGCCTGCTCTGTTGTCTTTATCTCTTTTTTACTGGTGTGTCATGTTTGACATAATGGACAGACCGTAACAGACTAATAAACACTACAAAGCAATTTAGTAATTTACTTCCTTTTTATATTTGCTACTTTCTCTGTCAAACTCGGTGCAAATTACATTTGAAATGATGTTCAAGAGCTGCTTGGACGGGAATGGGGGGTATTTTGTGGCGGCCAGCAAAAGGGAAAAAATTAGCCTTATGTCATAAGTACATCACTGCTGATCGGAGCCAATTGAAGCTGAGCTTATAAATATCCGTGTCTACTTCAGAGTCATTTGTCCCAGCAATGAATGCTGATTGTAACCTTTTTTAGTAAAGACAAAAGTCAGATGTTAGTGGGTGTTTGTGGGTTTTTGTGCAGTGAGAAAGGAGCTTGAAAATAGCTTTGTTTTGATTATGGTCAAATGAATTAAGTTGCGGCGTAAGCATAGATGGTGCAACCAGATTAAGTTATGTTTGACTTGTGCAAGAGCCTGCTGAAGTTGCCATTTCTTATATGCTGGATATACTAAAACAATGTGTATCAAACCACTTGTGTGTTGCTTTTCTGCAAATCCCATTTTTGCATGACCTGTAACCTTTTAACCTGTGTCGTCAAAGTATATCAAAGCTTACCTTATCTTATTAAATTTGGAATAAAGGTGAAGTAAAGGCAATGCACACTCAGATGTCAAACACAGAAACCTGCAAACACACATGCACACACACATGCACGCATGCACACATACATACACACATGCACATGCACACACACTCACACACACATTGCATCACCCAGCAGCAGAGGCTGGTAGGCGTCTGGATGAAACCACATCTGATTGACAGCGTGACGCCTGTTTGTCTATCGAAGCATCGCTCACATTGTTTACTCTAAATCGGCGTCTCCACGAACACAATGGTGGCTAACGTTTCTCCCCAGCCTGCCGCTCTAACTCCCATGCTGCTCTGCTCCAGGGGCGTATCATTTGGTGGTGGCAGTTTCTGGTGGCTTCTGTGGTTAGATGACTAAGTCATACCTGCATGATAATGTTACACTTGGAGAAGACAGAAAAGGAAGTGAATTACCTAGAAGTGATACAGGATGTGTCATCCTGTGTGTCATGGAACTTATGCAATGAATGACATTTATATTTAATATATATAGTTTTATGTACACAAATATAATCTAAATATATAATAATATAATATAATAATACATATAATAATTTTATATATATATACACACAAATATATATTTATATTAAATATTCTATTTTATATAACTTATATAAATATGTATATAAGTTCCAAAATATATTTTATATAGTATAAGTATATATAGTATATATATATTATATATATTGTATAGTATAGTAAGTATACAGTATTTTTATATAAATATATATATACAAATAAATATATATATATATATATATATATATGTGTGTGTGTGTGTGTGTGTGTGTGTGTGTGTGTGTGTGTGTGTGTGTGTGTGTGTAGTTTGAGGAAGAGGAAGAAGACCGGGGAGAAGCAGGAGGTGTCATAATCTACCTCCTCAAGACACACTTGCATTCAGTATAAATATATATATGTATATCATATATTTATATATAAATATACACATATTTTATATAAAACAGTAATATATATATATATATATATATATATATATTAAAATCATTTTATATATAACAGTTATTATATATACATTTATGTATATATACACACATACAAAAACATATTAAAAAATATATTTTATACAAAAAATTCAAAAGTTAAATAAAAAAAGTATGCGTGTTTTCTTGTATATTAATTGTATCAAATATATTAGAGCTCATTATCACTGCCTCCTCAGTCTGAGAATAACCCTCTGAATATGAGGGGCAAGAGATGAACCTGATGGAGGAATGCACTTTGACCTCTGACCCCGGGCCAGAGGGGCCGAAGTCGTGAAGCGGAGTAGTGACCAGTTGCTCGAGTCACTTCAGGACTGAGAGGAGATTTTGCTCTGCTGTTAGAAGCGAACAGGCTTCTACCAAACTGAAAATCAGCCCGTTTTACTGCTTATGTAGCAGGTGTTTAAGAGCACAACAGTGGCACAGAGCATTAAGTCCTTAAAGTTCACCCCAAAACACTCCACGTGTCCTCTTCTCTGTAGGTCTATTTATCAATGTAGTTGAGTTGTCGAGTTTTGGAGATAGTAGTTGTAGAGATGTACTTTCATTTCAACATACGTATATTATATTTACTGAATCCTTGCAGGAGTCTTTTCCTCCTCGTTTTCCCGTCTTTCTTTTCGTAATAAACAATTCTATCTGAGGAGACATGGGATTAACTTCACTGTTTAAAATTCATGCAGTAATAGTAAAAACGGTCACTAGAGCTCCAAGGTGAAGATAATCTGGCAACAGAGGGGAAGACAGGACTTAAATAAGACAGGAGACAATGAGACACAGGTAAAACACAATAAGACACAGGTAAAAAAAAAAAAAAAAAAAAAACAGCGTGGGGTGAGTCATCACAGAGGAGGGAAACTTTATGGGACATGGGATCTGAAATGGTTAACAAAATAAAACAGGAAACACAGGGATGACAATGTCGGCACTTTTCAGAATAACAACGCAACATTAGCAACGCATGTTTGGTAAAATATTCAGGATTTCAGAGAAATTTCACCAAATAATTCAAATAATTTGCAGCAGCCACCGTGGTAAGCCGCGTCTCTGTCCCAACTGTCCCATGCCTGATTGATGAATATACACACATCATGTGTATAGTATACACTTACTCCATGCCATACCCCGCCTATATTTATGAATAATAAACACCGATAGGTTGACGAGCTTTATCTCAGCAGGTGTGGTTAACAATCCGAACCTCTCGGAGTGGTTTAACAATTGACAATTAACAAATCAACAAATTAAATAGGAAATAAATAGAGGAATGACATAGATAAAGAAAAACAGTGATATCAAAGACATATTACAAAGCATTAAACATATCTCGGTTGATAAAACGGTATCAAAAGTCATCTTGATATCAAAATACTTAATATAAAAACTCATCATCATTCTACATCACCTGTTTTAATTTAAAAATTTAGGTTAAGGGAGAACAGACGATAATCTCCAATTCAAACCAATTATTTTTATACAATTTAATAAATGTACAACTAATTTAATATATTAAATTATGGTTAAGGGGGAACAGAAGTAATCTTCAATTCATCATCGAAACACACACACCCAAATCCTGTTGACCACGAAAACAAACCTTTTTCCGGGTGGCTTGAGCGTGACAGTTTTTCAAAGGAGGTCAAGCCATTTTAACGTCTGCAACAAACAAACACACTTTGCAAAGCCCCCTCCGCCTCCCTCGCTTACTTGCGCATCCCTCGCCACGCCCGCATTGTGCCGCTGAATGGCTTCTGTGGATAATAAACTGTTCAGGTTACCGATGGAGAAAAGCTCTTAAGTCAAGAGAAAGGCCAACAAAGGCAGTTGTTGTCAGAAGGCCCGCGGCTGCAGAGCTGCTGCCACTCCACTCTGTGTTTTACATCAGAATGTCACACACACACACCTACAAACACCTACACACACCTACACGCCTAGGTGCTAACACAATGATATGCATATGATGAAACCACGTACAGGTAAACTAACTCACTACCACAAAGATGCTCACACACACACACACACACACACACTCACACCATAAGAATCTGTTAAGTGTGGGGGTCAGCAGGTCCCACAACAAAGCTTCAGTCAGACACAAGTATGCAGCCGACCATGGAATCAACTACTGCTGACAGACCTGCCCAACACCAGCACAGACGCAGGGGAGAGTGAGATCAGAGGACTGAGAGAGACAGGGAATATTAACGAGCGGGAGAGAAGGGAGGGAAAAAAATGAGGAAGGAAGACAGAGAGAGATAAAGAGAGACAGAGGGTGAATGGGTCCGAGGCTGAGACAGTGGAATTAGCAGATTGTGAAAAGCCAGAGAGCCCCTGCAGGTTGTTCCGTGTGTTTTTGTCAGCCATTATGGCCCATTAGTGCTGTGTGTGGCTCTAGTTTCTGGCTGAGATTAAAGTCTTAGCTGAGGGATACCTGAGAGACAGCTCTAAGCTCTCCAAAGACAGAGAGTCATCACAGCACACAGAATGGGCCTGAGGGGGTGGACTATGAAAGGGTGTGTCCTGCCAAGATAACGCTTCCCTAAACTTTGTGTCATTATCTTAAAGTCACTTTTTTCCCCCTTTAAACAACATCTAAATTAGTAGGATTTCAAAATTGCCCATTAAACATTTGAAATCTGGATTGACATCAGTTTTCTTGTGCTGTGTTCAGACGCCATTTAAAAAACCTTTGTAAATTGGTTTGATTTCTCTGGGGAAAAACATGAAAAAAAAGATAATGAACTTGGTAACAAATGTCCCACAAATTGCAAGAAATTATTAAAAGACGTAGAGATGTAAATGACCTGAAAATTAACTTTTAAAAGGGGAGTTTATAAGAAAATTATATATTAGGAAAATAGGGGAAAATGTCAAGAAATTATTAATTACTATAATTTTATATTTAAATTATGTTACAGAAAATGTCTATGTCTGTAGCCCTATTTTTTGGGGGGGGGGGTTACAGTATGCACGTGTGTGTGTATATGCATATGTGTGCTGAGTTTTTGAATGTATGTCAACATAGATGAGAAATATATGATTTCGGGGCTTGGGGGAGCAACACGTGTGTGTGTGTGTGTGTGTGTGTGTGTGTGTGTGTGTGTGTGTGTGTGTGTGTGTGTGTGTGTGTGTAAACAGTGAGGCTGGTGAAATGGGAGTAAAAGTCTATATGTTGAGGTAGTCCAGATGGCCTGTTAGTGGTCATTAGACAGGACTGAGCAGACGACATAGACAGATGATGGTGCCACTATCTCTCTCTCTCTCTCTCTCTTTCTTTCTCTCAGACCGGGCTGAGTGAGTAAGTGACATGCTGGTAACTGATATAGAAGCATGCATGTAAACCCTGCACCAAACTCACACACACACACTCCACATGCAGTCACATACACACTTAGATGCAAAGGTTCACCCAGAAAACAGTACAAAGACCCTATCTAACTTCATCTTCTTTCTACATCACTCTCTTTCTCTCTCTCTCTTTAATACATACACCTACACACACCTACACACACACACACACAAAGAAGCCCTTCATCTGTGCTAACCCTACAGTAAGACAGTAGCATGGTGTGGTGCAGAGGTGTAATTAGACTGTCTGCCTGCACTCCGCCACGAGAAAGAGAGGCTTCTGTTAGACTACAAACACTTATCTGGAGACCTCCCCTCTAACTCCATCATTATGTGTGATTGTTTGTGTGTGTGTGTGTGTGTGTGTGTGTGTGTGTGTGTTAGGAGACAGCACTGACATTTTGTGCTTATACATGTCAAAAAGCTGCAAATACATCACAATGGCCTGTACTGTTTTCACCTTGTGATTCCGTGTGTGTGTGTTTGTCATCATAGTAACATGTGGTCCTCGTGGCACCTATTGTAGCGCGAGCCACTACAGAGTTTTTTTTCTTATAAGTCTGGTCCTTTTCATGGTGGTGTCCCTTTTTCTCCATCACTTTTTTTGTGGTAACCCCTGTGAGCAGCCTGACTTCCCACTCACACACACACTGCCATTCCCTAACACCCCATTCATCCAGCTTGGCTGTAGGGGGACCCGGGCTCGTCACTGGCAGCTCCTTTGTCTTGTGCGACCAGATGAAAGGTAACTCTCTCTGGCTCCCCCTCACTATGCTCCTGCTCCTGCACGGTAATCTCCCATAATCCCACTGCTGCAATTTTCACCCTCCAGCTCTCCAACCCATTTTTCCCTTTGCTGCCTCCCTCCAGATCCTCCGCTTCTTTCTCAGCGGCTCTCTGTCTCGTCTTCCTGTCTATCTCTTTGTTGTTCTAAAAAAGTGACAATTACTGTATTTTGAAATAAGAAATATAAAAAACTTTACAAAAACATAGCGCTGAATTAATGTTTGAACTTTGCCAAAGATTGCACAATCAAGACATATTTAAAGTGTCAATTTATTATAGAATGAGATGTCAGTTCTCTAAAATATTCTAATGGTCAAACATTGGAACGGTTGTTTAATTTTAATGTCTCCGAGTTAAGCTGCCCTCTTTAAAAACATGGAAAACATCAGGCAAAAGTTTTTAAATAGTCTTTATTGTAATTTCTCTCGTTTTGAGGATCCTATTTCACAACAGCAAAAGTAGAGTGTTTATCGGTTTATAAATGAATACTAACACAAATTGCATCACACAAATTCAGACAATATTAAATCATAATAAACGTATGTTTGAGTGCAGGTGAGGGCCAGGGGGACCCCTGATACTTTGGGCCCCGGGGTCTGTGCCCAGTAATCCTGTTCAGTAATCCATCCATCCTGAGTGCATTTGTATCCACAGAAAGATCTCTATTTTTGTGTATATTCTTTTTTTTTCAGGAGGCTAATGCTCACATACTCCTTCTCTCTCTCTCCCTCTACAGTGGAGCAGGTTCCTCTAATCCTCTAAGTCTTATTTGGGGCCCCATGAAATCCGTGCACCATTACCAATGGGACAGGTATGAAAATTACCCCCATTGCCCCATGATGCCGCCCACCTTCTCCCCTGGGCTTCCAAATGGGACTCATCCCCTTTCTTTAACACACACAAACACACACGGTTGCTGAGAACTTAAAGCTGGCACTGAGAAATTAAGTCGTATTTTGAATTCTTGACATTTAGTAAACTGAGAAACTTTAACATTTGGTGTGATGTACATACACACTGGTACTGAAACATAAAACACGTTGCCCACACACACACTTAGACATACGGGTACAAACAGAGGTCTGTTGATTTATTTAATGTCTGCAGTGAGCGCTCCCTCTCACTCCTCCTATTAATGGAAAACATCCCTCTGTTAACCAAGAGGCCAGAATTTATTTTTCCACCAAATGATCTTTAGCGGTGGATGCAGTTACATCAATGGGAAGCATGCGGCTTTTAATTGGACTCTGACTCGCCCGTTAGGTGGCTTATATAAGAAGAGCCGTGGACAACTCGTCTTGACATTTTCAAGGAACACTTAAGGTGGTGAAACATCTCCTTAGGAAATTGTAGGAAAGTAAGGATGGGAAATTTTTCGTTCACCATGCAGCATTGACTAAAACATGTTGCGAACTCTTTTAGGGTAAGGGAGGAAGGATGAATTCAAGGGAGCTACTAATAAGTTTAGCTGTTACTCACAAAAGTGTGTGAAAAACAACAAAAGAAAGTGTCATATGGGCTGAAAAGGGAAGATGTTCTTCGGCCTTGATACAAGCCTTTCTGGCTGAATTGTCTTTAAAGGAGTATTCCAGCAGTGTTGAACTTCCATAAATTTCAGAGACTTGTGAGAGACTGATGAAGATAAATTAGCTGAAATTAGACCAACAGTGGCCAGGATATCCTTGTTGCATTTATCACCATCCTGAATGCTAACTCATTTAGCAAGACTTTTTTAGACAACAAAAACAATACAATAATTCCATCTACTGCAACACATAGCAACAGCTGGCCTATAATCGGTGATCTGGGGTTATAACATGTTACCTAACCAGCGTGGTTGTCATGGTAGCAACTTTTCAATGGACGGCATCCATGTGCCACTCAAAGAGGCCACCTCCATACCAATGCATAGCCAAAATTTGAGTTAGATTCATGACAGAGTTACAGTCAAATGTACCCCCTATACAGTTGTCATGATTAGAGAAATTAACTATACAGACCAAAACCATTTTTTGCAACAGGCTATAAACTTATGTATTTCTGCTGTAAAGTTGGACATTTTAACATTGCGCCTCTGGGGACTGACTCACATTTGGAGCCAGCCTCTAGTGGCCAGTAAGGGAACTGCAATTTTTGGCACTTAAATGTAGGCTTCATTTTTTAGCCCAGAAGGGCTGTGGCCTTGATTTAAGTTGTCTTTTGCGTATGTTGGAACTATTTCAGCTGCAACCTTAAAATGCTATTAATGCATAAACTCCAAACTAAACTAGCAATGACGTTCAAACTTTAAACAAAAACACATGTATAAACACAGTATGTGTGTATAGATAAAACATATTGCACAGTGCACAAATGCCACAGTGTGATTTCAAATGATATGTCATGTAGAAAATAGTACACGTTCACAAAGCCACTTCTCTAAAATAGATTTTTTTTTTGTCTGACAGCAGTGTGTGTGATGTATTTGCCCCAGTGACCGTGGCGAGGCCCTGTGTGTGTATTGTCCATAGACAATAGAACTGTACAGAGAGCCGTATGGGGCTGTACTGACCACTGTGACCTGAAGCTGTGGCACATCGGACTGCGAGCCAAGAGACTGCTGCCACTCTTGGCTGCAGCCCACAGCACATCTCCTCCGCTCCGGCGCTGAGAGAGAGCGAAGCAGACAGATTTCTCAGTATTATCACGGTTGTCAATTCTGAGGACTTTGCTCCCTTGTAATTAGCCAAAACAAATAAAGTGCAGATACCATTAGCAGTTTCCTTGTTGTGTTAATAAATCAGCAACATCTGCTCCCTCTCCGCTCCTTCGTTTGATGTGCGCAGAGCTTTAAAGCAGCGGCTAATAGACCCAGTCTGTTCCACATTAATCCCTGGTATTAAAAACACTGCAGCTCCATACATGTATATGTTTATTTTTAGCTGTAACTTGGTGTCAGGAGATGGGGATCTACGTTCTAGGAGTTTTAAACCCACATTGAGGTTATGGTTACCAAACGATCTTGAGGAATGTTTTACGTTATGGGGAGAGAGGATTTGCCAATACGTTCTTAACTAGATGTGTGTTCGGGGATACTGTTGGTGTTGCACTGGAAGAGTTTTTTGGATGTTGGTGGGTATGTGAGTGTTGGTCGGTGTCAGACTCAGTCAGTAGCTGGGAAGTAGATCACTTTCAGATGTTGTATGAGTACACGATTTTTCCCCCTTTTCTTGTGGTCAACTACCACTCAAGGTTGTCAGACTTTAAGTCGTCATCCTGCTGCGTAATCTCTGTGCAGATTGTTAGAAATTACCTCCTACTTTTATTATCTGTTGTATCCTGTCCAAATCAGCTAATGCTGGAAGTTGGACATCAGCCACTTTTATATTGTCCTGTTTGCCGTGATGTGTGCTAACAGTCAGACAGTCTGTCTGCACATTTACATTCAACAAATACACGTTTTCTTAGCCACATTATTTCATGGCTCAAGAGTTTGTCAAATTGATCATCAAGTCAGAATTTTGATTAAGTATTATCCTAATGATTTTGCTGATCCCCAAGTTTTTCTTTATTGGTGCAATGAGAGTGAGAGCTTGGTTTTTAGTGAAATATCTCAACGAAATGAGAGCAAATAAGACCTGCCCAAACCGGAGGGGAAAACAGTTCATCGCTATCCATTGACTTTCTATTGCATGAAGGTGCCTCCTTGTCACAAACACAACACTTTCTCATCCCAAGTCATCACATATTGCCACTTTGCAGTGGACTTCTGCATTCATATATAACGCTCTAGATATCCTTCTGCGTCTGCTGTTGATGTTCCGCGATGCCGCTATCATGATGGTAAAAAAAAGCACATGCTGGGATGACGCTGCACGTGGCAACCAGTGTGGGGACATCAACAAAAGCACATGCTGGCAGAGATGGGAAGGGTTAGGCTACAGAGGCACATGACGATGATATAGAAAGAAAACATCACATTCAGACAGGAAGTGAACACTGGACTGCTGCCTATAGAGACCTTTGTGCTGCTTATAGTATGTTGTTAGCAGCAGTGTTTCAACCTGACGCCGTTCTGCTGCATATCATGTGGATGCAACAGGTTCCATCTGGCTGCATTCTCAACTGACGCTGCTTATCCATGTTATCATGCTGCCAATGCAGGTGCTGTCCGGCAGCGTATGATAACACCCCAAAGGGCTCTGTCCGGCCGCATTCTCAGCTGACGATGTATCATGCCAACGGAGGCTTTTGGCATCAGGATCTTGTGCAAAATCACCGCATATAATTTTGGTGCAACAGCACCTGGAATTGTATGATCGAAAAACTGAAATCCTACCGACATGTTATGAGTAAAGTGGACATACAGCAGGAAATCATCGCTGAGTTAAGTAAAATACCAGGCGGGTCATATGGAGGGCGTTTAAGTATCATTTTAGGTTTGCAATAGAATATGAAGAGAAAGCCTCCTTTGATGGCTATGCAAACTGCTAAAATAATAACATAAAGTAATAGATATGAAAAGTTTTTTAATACATTTATTCTATTGTTTGATACATCCATTACAACATATCATTATGTGTATTGTATTTCGAATGACCCTGTTGTATGAAATGTTCTATACAAACAAAGATGCCTTGTCTTTGCCTTCTTGCCATTCCATCAGATTTTTTTTTTTTTCCCTGTGCCGTCTAGGAGGTGTTGCCGATTTGCCGAATTCCATGTAAATACAGCATAAGTGCTTGATATCTCAATTTCTTGCTCACTATAGAATAAACCACTGAGTGTCTGTGTCTGTGTGAGTGGTGCGTGAGTGAACAAGGGAGTGATTCTGTGTTATGTAATTGTCAGTGATCTATTTGATATGAATTAAAGTCTGTTTTGCTTTCGTGAATTACTCACACTTGATCTGACACAAGTCTCAAACCATGAAAGCTTTTATATTTCCTTTTCTAAATGTTTTCCGTCTGGAAGGACTTTCCTGGAGAAAATCTCTTCCTGCGCAAGAAATGATGCATTTATATTTTTTTTCTGATGCAACAACAGCAGAAGAACTATTAACATGTATGCTGTATGAGCTGCCACGTGTCCTCCACCTGGAGCCACCCAGTCATTAATGAAACCTTATCAACACTTGTGACGCTCCCTCCTGCTGTCTAATAGAGGTGGACTTGGATCAGAGCTCATTTTTCTTGATTAGATCAAACCCACATATCTCTTTAAACCCTTATGTTTTCTACCTTATCTCACCCTTAACCACACACGGATCAAACATTCTTACCTTTAGCCATAAATGATAATGCCAGTTGACTAAGTTTTGTTTTCACTACACACACATACCTCGAGTTTCCTATCCATACCTTCCTGTCAATGCAGCATTCCTTTCCCAGACTTCTCACCCTGCCAGGTATTCCAGCCTGCACGTCCCACATTCCCAGCTGTATGTCTGCCCACAATGAAGCCATAACACGGCTGTCTCCGCAGCCAGTTAGTGGTGGGAATACTGCCTGTGTGTGGCTGGCTGAAATTCTGTGTGCGTAACGTGTGTGCGGGAATGTGTGTGCACCCGTATCCAAACTGTTGCATGTGTGTTGATGACTTCATCCTCACCCCAGTCCCAGGCGTCAGGGTATATTTTTAACGTGTGTGTGTGTGTGTGTGTGTGTGTGTGTGTGTATGTGAGAACTGCTGTGATGCAGTCTGATGCTGTTTCACATTACAGGGAAGCTGGGGTTAATTTCCTGTTGATGGACGCGGCCGGCTTGCAGATAGAAACAGGTTTAACAGGGAGGGATTAGACAGCCGCTGTAGCACTCAGCTGTTTAGGAGGTGAGACTGGTAGGTGAAGTGTAGCATTAAATCTGAGGTATTAGGCCAATACATACAGGTAGTGCAGGGAGAGTGAGGAAGTGTTGAGAGGAATTTTATATTGTAACATTGTGGTTTAGATTGCGGTTGCCTGGAGCCAGGTTTGTGTAAATCACAGCTTCTCAACTTTCTCAGGAAGAGGCAGAAGTTAGTTTAGTCACTTGTAGACCAAAGTTAATAAAAACAAAAAAGATTACCCAGGGTTGGCTACAGTGAACCAAAATGTCTATCAAAGAATTTCCAAACTCGTGCTCATTTGAATGCATTAAATTTAGTTTATTAATCAATTTTGTTGGTTTCAGACCAAGGTGATTTGATAATACTCTAGAAAATGCAGTTTGATCGTGAAAACAGTTGCAAATGTTAGTCCTAGCCATAGTGTAATCGTCTGTTTTGCACTCAAATCCTTTAAATATAAGACTGTAGAAGTGATGTATAGTTTTGGCTTGCTATGGGGAGCATAAGGGAGTGTATAAGCCTAATTGCAGTGTGGTCGGTGAGTGTCTGAGTCCAAACTGGAGGTTTGCAGCCAAACTCAGCTCACTTGTGTGAGCCTAGAATAACCCTGTCACATGTAATGAATGTGAGCCGTTCTCAGAGGCTGCTTCAGCGAGGAGGCTGATTCTTAAGCAAACACGACCAGATCAGCAAACAAACACAGAGACAACACACATGTGTCTGCGGTTTGTATCTGCACATCATTCATGGTAGATTTCAAGTCTGAGAGAGAGGACCAGCAGACAGATTGATAGATAAACACAGTAGAAGTATATATTAGCCATCCTGCTCCCCACATCCCTCCAAGTCACGCTCCGCAGAGCCTCCCAAGGGACCCTATAGGAAACACATCCCTCATTTTCCCCTCTTAATAAGGGGCAGCATTTTATATGGCTGCGACAGAAGGTTTGTGTTAGCATCGTTAGCGATAGCCACGGTCCCAACCACCGACGCCACAATCACCCTCCTCTGAGGGACACCTGGGACTCATTCTGACCCAGCAGGCCACACCTTCTCTGGGGTTGTACCTGGCCAGGCTGGGGCCCTCTCTGGTGCTCTAAAAGCTCCTCCAGAAAGCTGTGGATTATACCCATCCATAAATTCAGAGAGGCTGAGTGGGAATACAAGCAGAAACCGCTGAATCTGAATGCTGACTCATGTGTTTACATGCTGGAGGCTCCTGCAGTATGGACAGATGCCTGATTGGATTGAGATAGATGCATGTGTCCACTGGGACGCAGGAGGAGGAAGTGGGATTGCAGTAAAAGTCTCAGGGAAAGTTTAAATACCACGAGGGAAATGAATGTGTAATTTACTACATGTGTGCTGTACAATGATGATATGAACGTATACACACACAAACATATACACACAGACAGAGAAGCTCTACAGTGGCTGAGTGATCCTCTGTTTTCTTTGCAGTGTGTTCCAGTAACCATTCATCTTCTCCTGTCTCGGATAATTAATACATCCCTCTTTAAAAGGCTTTTTACTCAGAGTCTGGTATGAGACATGCATTGTGTGCATATGTGTTTCTATTCAAATGTTTGTCAATGCATATATAATACAAGTTCTTTGTATTCGGATCCCCATTAATTTGCATAATAGTTGTTAGTTTTCCTGTGGTGTGCATAAAATAAGGCAATAGAAAAAAATGGCATGGACATTTCACAAGGGTCCCTTGACCTCTGACCTTCAGATATCTGAATGAAAATGGGTTCTAAGTGTACCCATGAGTCTCTTCTTTACAGACATGCCAACTTTATGCTTGTCCCAAACAGATTTTTTGTTGTCTTATAATCACAATCAAGACAGTCTGTTAAGAACTGCTTAACCTTGTTAATATGGACTCCATAACTGATGTGCAAAATAAAGAAATTGAAAACGTGATAAAAAAAAAAGTTTCATCAGTTCATCATGATAAACTATTGAAATTCTGCAATTCATCGCTACTTAAAAAAAAAATCATTTGACAGCCCCAAAAATAACCAAAAGTGACACAAAATCATCTCAAGGAGACACAAAACCACAAAAGATGCATAAAGACTACAAAGAGATGCAAATCAATGACAAAAAAGAGGTGCAGTCGCAAAGTGTGTGTCCTGCTCCCATGTAGGAGTCTTGGTGGGGCCTTTTGTATATGTGTGCAGGGGCCCATTGTGTTATTATACACCCATGGGTATTTGTACTGCTACTGTAGATTTTATAACGCCCAGACCTGTGTGTAAGTAACTTGCCCTATATTGGCAAAATGATGATATACAATTATGGTTACGTTTTGGACAGAAGCTACTGAGAGACAAGTGATGCTAGCATTATCAGCTGGCGCTAATCCCAAGACACCTTGACCCCAAACTCCTCCTGGACTATTCCTGGAGTTGACATTGAATTGCAACTGAGTCAAGTCCCATTAAGTTGTTTTGGTTATGTTGGTCCCATTGTATCAGTGCACATACCTGCATTGATTTTGTAGATTCTGAATTGTCTGAGAAGGACTAGCATACAGTATGTAGCCGACTGTAACTGCCTGTCTGTCTCTGTACTGACGACTTTGATGGTCCACAAAGAAAGTTCATGCATTCATGTGGCTGTGCGTAAGTGTGCGTGTGTGTCGTTACATGACAGAGTACGTGTGAAGCCCCTGTCTCCATCCCCCTCGTAACGTCAGCCCACAGTCTCCACCGCAGTTGGCCCAAAGTCTGCCAGCCCCCTCCTCATATTTATCCCATGATCACCCCCCTTCTCTACTTCCCTATCCATCAGCCTGCTCCCCTTCTTCCACTTCCCCCAACATTCCTGCATTTCACTGCCATAAACAACTATTAACTTAATGGTTACAAAAATCATTAAAGAAGAAACATCTGTGCGCCGCCGCAGCCAATCAGGCGAGGCAAAGAGCAGCCGAGCCCGGAGAGCACCACTGTGGTTGGCTGCCTAAAGCGCTTGCACCTTGTCGAGTTCCTCCTACTACCATGCATGCTCTTTATAGTCTGTTTAGCGAGGGGA